>NW_005187719.1:491789-494420 GCF_000239375.1 Pundamilia nyererei
AACTCGCTTTGTGAAACCGAAAACCCAGAGTTTTCGTTAACTCAGGGTATACTTACTCAGAGTTTGCACTAAACCGGCTTCCTGAAACAGGGCCCTGGTGTGACAGACAACAACCACACAGTACAAACCATGACTCCATGACACTGACTCATAACAACTTATTTGTATTTTTTTTTTGCATTTATTCCAAGCTATCTCGTGGTAACTTAAACTTACAATGGCCTTTCTTACCCAGATATGAGCATATATTTCAAACAACTTACATTGAAAACTTGGTCCTACTAGAATGTGAGGAAAAAGTGTTAATGAGAAAGTGATACTTGTCATTTGGTTGTTTTAACTCAACATTATTTTGGTGAAGCCTGAGGAGAAACCCGATGGGAGTTTCTTTTGCAGGTTAAATAATGATTTCCTTTGTGCTTTTCTTAATGTTTGTCTTTGTAGCTGTAGATGCTGGGTTAGAAATAAACAGTAAGATTTTGCTGAGAAAAAAAAATAATGCTAGGTAGAAAACACGTGCATGTGTGAATGAGGCATGTTGAATAAAGGACCTTGAGTGCTCAACTAGAGTGGAAAATGAAACAGTACAATTCAGAATGTATTTGAAACAAACAAAACTATTTAATGTAATTTTCCAACTGATTGGATAATTGAATCTTGTACACTGATAAAACTCACAGATGAACTTGGTCATGAGTTCTGCTACTAGTGCTTTTCTACTCTTCTGGAGCACTTTATACCACATGGCTCATCACACAAGCACTTTTTCTATAAACATTTACACATGTTCATACTCCCACAGATGCATCAGTGAACAACTTGGGGTTAGTATCTTGGCCAAGCCAAGGATTGAATCCCCAAGTGGACGAGTACTCATATGATGCTTTTCTACTCTAACTGAGCATTTCCTACTACAAGCCGTATTCATCCAGGCACACACACATTCATACAAACACTTTTTTCCATTCCAAGATTTGTTTGTCTTACATTCACAAATGCTCAGGCTTGGTAACATGCCACTAACCTCCTGACTGGTAAACATCAACCTCTACCACACTGAGATGCCTGTTGACTCTGAAGGGTTCTTCTCTTTGTTTTCCTTTCCTGGGCCACTACTTTTGAGAGCTAATTTCATCATATAGTTTGAGACATTGAACAATGTGATATTGAACCACATTTGCTTAATAGAATGGGGATTCTGCTACCCTGCCCTCTACATATATGTTACTAACCAGCTCATAATTTGAGAAAATTCAGTAACTTAACATTGATAGAAGAGAACTATTGCAACAGTATTTGTTTCTGTCTGTACTTGCATTACTCATGAGAGAGAAATGTGTTTGAGGTCCCTATGCTGTAGGGTGAGCTAACGTTAGGTTTGGGTTTGTGTTGGAGAAAGTGTAGAGGGAAATAATGGAAGTCAAGTAAGTAGTACTGGATGTCTGAATGGTGAAGTGAAAGACAGTCAGGGCAGAGTCATAGCTGGAAGAATATTTTGTTGTTGCTGGGAATTTGTGTCAACTCAGTTTGTACTCGAACAATCATCTGTTTGACAGGTTGCTCTCCTTGTGTAACTGGTCTGGACAAAAGGAAAGCAACCTGTTGGATTTTTAAACTTCTGGCAGTTCATCTCTTTCGGCATGCCAGCTCTTTGTAGGTTTACTCAGTCACATAGACTAATATGCATCTCTTATTTGCACAACAATAGGAATATTAACTGTAGTCATGCAGAGCTAACTCAAAATATGCACACATTATTTATTGTTTCACTTGGTAGTATGGAGAATTGAGACAATAATGGAGAATGGAGAAAACAAACCAGTCTTTACCATGAGAAGACTCATATTTGAGTATTTGTAAAGAAATTTAATATGTAGGATTAAAGAAAAATGGAGGTGGAGGAATCTGTACTCATTTGTCCCATTGCACAATTATTTGGCTTATAATTTGGTTTCAGAAATGACTTGTTCACTGACATATTCTCCATTCAGTAATTGACAATAGCAATGAAATTGACAGGATGACTAACACCATAATGTTTTTATATCTAGGAAAACCTTCATCTGATATGTAGCTGCTGGCAGAAACCAAACTTGTGACTAGAGCTTGCAGTGGAACGACATTAGTTGTAATGCTGATCATGTTGGCATTGTGACCCATGCATATTCAGCTAAATTTGCTAAAGACTTCCATGATAGACACACACAGATTCATCAGATAGGCTCATATCTGCTATGGCTTTGCAACTTGCACTTATGTTTCTGAGTGCCATTTATATTATATTTACACTTCTGACCTCTCTTGAGGACAAAGAGGCACAATTATACTTTCAACATTTTCAGTAAATGTTTGTATGTGACATTTTGGGGTGGTGGTGGTTTGGTATTTGGTACATTTTTGTATCGTTTGTATTATTATTATTTTTAATTAGCTGAGATTACTTATTCTTTCTTATACATTATTTCTTTTTCTTAAGACCCAGAGTCAGGAATGTTTTTGTTTGTCTGAGTGAGTGATATATATTTTATGTAAGGGTGTATCCAGAATTCACAAAAACATAAAAATTCCATTTATCAAATGGAAGTACTTTTAAAATTCAGCTATATGTCACGGGTCTGGGTCCGTTGGACC
>NW_005187719.1:494901-496472 GCF_000239375.1 Pundamilia nyererei
TAGTTAGTTTGTTCCCAGTTTAGTTTAGTCATTGCTCCGTTCGCCGTTTGTCCATTTCCTTTTTGTGTTTAATAAACCACCCTCACACCCATACAAGTGCCTGCGTTTGGATCCTCCTTTATTTTCCACACGGCTCATCTCACTCGCCGTGACACTATACACTTCTTGGGGTTTGGTGAAATGATGAAATTTCCGCTTGATTTTCATTGGAAGGTTGACTGAGTTTCATTAATACATTACATGTGCTTTATGATCAAAGCCTGAAAGATGAAACTGACTTGTCGGGATCAGCTAAACACTTTTGAATTAAATGCATATTCAGACCTGTTAAACAACAACTGGCCAAAAAGGACTCCACAGCAGAAAAGGAAGGAATCCCCAACTCACTCAGAACGGGGCTGTTCATAAAAGGTGATTGAACAAAAACATGAAATTAAACTAAATGAGCAGAAAGAAGTATCATGTCGCAATTGTGAGGGGTACCCAGCAGTACTAGTGTGCACCAGTGTGAACAACAGTGCTTGGCATCCAGCACCTGAAACCAGTAAACTCTGCTGGGACTATGTCTCTGCCCTGAGATTGGAGAGCACTGAATGGAACATAAAGGTGCAAAAGGTCAGAGAGATATGAAGGCGCCAGACCATTTAAAGTCTTGTAGGTGAGCAACAGGATCTTAAAATCTGCTCGAACCCTACAAGGCAACTAGTGAAGAGATTTCAGTACTAGAGTAATATGTTCGTATTTCCCTATTTTGGTTAAAATGCAGGCAGCCACATTTTGTACAAAACTTTTCTTCGTCAACCCAGAGAGGAGACCATTACAATAATCAATACGCGAAGACAAGTGAACATTTTGTGGTCCAATGACCATCAAATCTGTCTTATCAGCATTAAGAAGCTGAAAATTATCAGATAACCAAATCAAAGATCTTGGACAACAAAGATAGATGTGACATGCGTCTATAGTTTGCAACTGAGTCAACTGAGTCCAGGCTTTCTCACGATTGTACCACCACTGCTGATTTAAAACAGGCTGATGTGACTCCAGCCGTCAATGAAGTGTTATGGAAAGTGCTCTATCTGTCTGTGGTTCTAAGTTGTGGTGATGGTGCAGTTTCAGAGCACTTTTTTTCACTTTCTTCAGATCCCCAGAGAAGTGTTGTATGGCAGTCACAGTCCAGTCCACACCTTGTCATCATCCAGTCGTGGCACCCTCCAAAGCCTGCAAGGTTCCATGTCTCCACCCATGGCCCGGTCTATGCCCTCCTCCCCTTCCAGGGTGGCATATGGTGGAGGGGGCAGTGGGGGAGTGCGGGACCCCAGCACTACATCAGCACAGACACTTCGCCTTTCGGGAGCAGGACGATCCAGTGCCATATGCACCAGCAGTGCCATCCTGGAGAGGAGAGATGTCAAGCCTGGTGAGATTCCTCCAGCAGGAATGTGCTTTTTAGCTGATTCCTACTGAACAATGAGTCACTACTGCAAGTGTTTTTCCCCCCCTTTGCTGTGACATAACGGAAGAAGTTATGGGCTGTGATTAGTTGTAATGATGTAAGCCATCTCCCATTA
>NW_005187719.1:498303-515658 GCF_000239375.1 Pundamilia nyererei
CTGTGTTTTTACTCTTTATGTGTGTTTGCTCCACATTCTAAAGTGACAGTGTGTTTATGTGTAAATGCATGTATGTGTCAGATGAGAACGTTGACAGCAGTAAGGTCATGGCCTTGGTGGTGCGTGGTGAAGGAGGACCACATCCAGACTCCTACTGCGCTTCTCTGCAGGATGGAATAGCTCGCCGCAGCATCTCCTCCCAATGCAGTGCCCCCCCATCTCTCGCAACAGATGTGGTGAATGTTGGAGTCCTAGGACTCCCAGCAGGGCTGCAGCAGTACCGAGCCTCCATTAAACCCCTGATGGGCTATGGAGAGAGCCAATATAATCTAGAGGACGGGACCCATTCCCTCCACAGGTATACTTGCCTATTTACACACATATGCAATAGGAAATGTCTGAAGTTTAATGCTTCATTTCTGCACCATTTGGGTGTATGCAGCAGCCAGGAGGCAACAGTCTGTACCAGTTTAGGTACATGTGTTAGATGTAGTTCTTATAATGGGTTAAAAATGATCATTTTTAGTTGGGCAGCATCAATGACTGTAGAAAACATGGACGACGCGACAGCTCCACAATAATGAAGCCAAAACGTCTCTATCGCCCTCTGGTGTCTGGCTGCAGTATAGGTCATAAACCTCCTCCATGTTAGCGGATGGGACTGGGGTCAGACTAAAATAAATGAATTCTCCTAAGATAAATTTTTTCCAAAGATTCTTTCTTTTGTTTTCAATAGTTCTCATCACGCTGATTGATATCCAAGAGGTCTCCTTTCCCATAAGTTTGATTCTAATTCCTAATTCCTACCACAGTGATGTTAAATTGGGGTGAAACGTCATCATAACAGCTTTGACTGGCAGCTGCAGTCACGGAGAAACTTGCGTATCTCTGTTCGGGAATAGCAGATAGAGCGTAGGCTCTGAGAGGAGGACCAGCGTTTACGTTACGAAAACATGACCGAGTGTTTTAACCTGACAGCCTGAGGTGTTCTTCAGTAAACTGGACTACCCGACAGTTTTCTACAGTCATTGGGCAGCATATAAAAGAAACATCTAAACACACAAAAAACAAACTTTTTTGTCAGTGTAATCTTTAGTTCGACATTTTTCGGTAATTCAAATGTAGGTAAATGAGCTGATTGTATTATAGTGATTTCTATCTAACATTCACACTCTTGATAGCTGCATGCGAAAGCAACTTGGGGTTAGTTGTCATGGTCCTGGGTCAAGCGACCCAGTGTTTGAGTTTATGTATCTTTTGTATTTCTTTTGTGCCTTAGCTTAGTGCACCTAGTTAATTTCTAGATTACTGTGTAGTCCTGTTTCTTAGTTATGTCATCTCCCCTGTACTAAGTCTCCCTGGTTCATGCGTCATGTCTGTGTGGTTATGTTTGGTTCCTTGTCTAGTCTGTCATGCGTGTTAGGCCTGTTAAGTTGTGTTGTCGTGTCTAAGTCTGCATGTTTCCTGTTTTATTTTGAAAAGGGTCTTGTGTTCTGTGCTCATGTGGTTAGTTTTACTCTTGCCTGTGCATCATTATGTTTATCCTAGTCAGCTGTTTCCTCATGTGTCTCCACTTCCCCTGATCACCTCATGTGTGTATTTAAGTCCTCTGTTTTCTGAATGTCATTGTCGGGTCGTCTGTTATCCCCACCATAGTCATAGTCATCGTCATCGTCATAGAACTTCGTAGTATTTGTTTCTTAGTGTTTTTTAGTTTGCTTAGGGTTCTTTGGTTAACCCCTGTAATCATCCAAATAAAGGATCGCTTTCTGTTTAAACTTGCAACACCTCGTCCACATCTGCTTTTGGGTCCTGTTTCGAAAAACACACAGGCGCACCCCGCCGTGACATTAGTATCTTGCAGGGATATTTGACATGTAGACTGGAGCAGCCAGGAATCAAACCACCAACCTTCCCATTAGCAGATGACCTGCCCTACCACCTGAGCTACAGCCACACCGTTTCTTTGGTTAGCTAAACCAAAGAAATAGAAAAGTCACTTTGGGTATGTGGCCTGACAGTTACAGCATGTCATTTTGCAATCCAATAGTAGAACGTTTAAAGTGCCTTGAGGCAATTGTTGTGATTTGGCACAAAACTGAATTGAATTCAAGTAGGAGCTGACTGGCCAAGGCCTATGTGAGTGTGATGTTAAGTGTTGGGGAGTAACGGAATACATGTACCACCGTTACGTATGTAAAAGACAAAATATGAGTAACTGTATTCCGTTACAGTTACCATTTAAAAAGGTGGTATTCAGAATAGTTACTTTGTTGAAATAAATGGATTACACGGCGGTATTTTCCTGTTTCATAAGGCTATGCCCTCTCTATTTCTGGTAATTCCACGCTGATGGAAACCTAAACAAAACGCACATTAAGAGGCTCTAATGCGTGTGACTTAACCTCGCGGCACATGTCACCCCTTATTGTGGCCCGCATAATGACGTGAAGAAATATTTTTAAATAGTATTATTCAACAAATTATTTAATATGAAGACGATAGGCAGTGTGATAAAGGCATAGCATGTATGAAGCATGTAAATATAATAATAACCACTGACGAGCCCAGCTGTAAGTAAGCTATTAAGACTCGACTGTACACTGTGTTCATGTTTTCCTCTGAAACAATAAGTCCCGTTGGAGCAGCCTTTCAACGCCTCTCTCTGTCTCTGCTAGCAAAGTTGACCCAGACAACAAAGTAAAGCTAGTTTTCAGCTACGAGCCCGACATGAACCTGACGTATTAGCCAGAGGTCCTTTACTGCGGTTCGGAGCCGCAGACCTGTTTTATATACGCGCTGAATAGTTTTCTGTACGAGATCTCTGCAGCCTTACCTAATGTCCACCTACTGTTACTCATTTATATTAAGATTTAAACATCTAGTTGGTGTTGGTGTGGAGAGTAACCTTCAGTAATAGTAATAAATCACACAGCAATAGGACATTCATGTAGTTGTAAAAAGCATGATAATGTATTAAGTAATCCAAAGTATTCAGAATATGTTACTCTTATTGAGTAACGTAACGTAACGGAATACGTTAAAAAATACATTTTGGAAAAATTAACCTACCCAACACTGGTGATGTTATATCACTCAAGCTCAGACAGCCATCCTGTAAGTCTTTTATACAGCAAATATTTTAAAGTGAATGTACAGCCTGTGTGTGCTGTTGAGGGCAGGCCTGGCCAAAAATCATATAATCAAGTCTTGGCACAGGAAAACAAATCTCTACATGGATTGTATTAATTTAGTCATTTACTCACGTGATTATTTTTGTGCATAAAGCAGGCTGGATACAACAGTGTTTCCTACTCATAAGCTTTATTGCTCAGATATATATCTAAATCCAGAACTGAATTTAAAATCCTTCTCATTGCATACAAGGTCTTGAATAATCATGCCCCATCTTATCTTAAAGGCCGCTTAATATCTTCTCACTCCAATGTAGCTGCCATCACCAGTGTGTGAATGTGTGCGTGAATGGGTGGATGACTGGATATGTAAAGCGCTTTGGGGTCCTTAGGGACTAGTAAAAGCGCTATACAAATACAGGCCATTTACCATTTAGAGCATTTTGCTCTCAGGCTTCTGGTTTACTTCTGGTTCTTCGGGTATTCAAAAGTAGAATGGGAGGCAGAGCCATGTGCTCCCAGTTTGGATTTGGATTTACTTTTAAGATTCATCTTAAAACTTTCCTTTTTGATAAAAAAATATAGTTAGGGCTGGATCAGGTTACTGTGAATACTCCCTTAGTTACACTGCAGTAGGCTTTCCATTATCACCGAGCGTTTCTTCTTCACTCTTTTTTTTCTGCTTTTTTTCCTCTGCTTTTAATCTTAAGTTATTATTAATCCATGGGTCTCTTCCCTGGCATGTCTTTGTCCTGTCTTCCTTCCCTCATCCCCAGCCGGTCGTGACATATAGCCGCCCCTCCCTGAACGTAAGTAACCGGAGGTTTCTTACTGTTAAAGGGAGCTTTTGTTCCTCTACACTGTCACCAAAGTGCTTGTTCATAGAGGACCATCTGATTGTTGGGATTTTATTTGTTTTCTCTGTATTGTTGTGGAGTCTTTATCAGTTTAAAGCACCTTGTTACGATTTGGCACTATATAAATAAAATTGAACTGAACTGGATTATATTTCTTCCAGGAATCATCTGAATCAAAATCAAAATCAGAATACCTTAATAATCGAAGAGGAAACGATGTGGTGACAATTGCTCCAAAATGAAAAGAACAGTAATGAACTAAACTGAACTAAATAAAAGAATATATTACAAAGTTACAAAATTTAACAAAATATCTCTAATAAATGCAAATAGCTCTAATTATAAATATATTACAGAAAATTAAATATGCATTGAAGTTGTAAAAAAAATATTAGGGGGTAGAGTTTAAGTACCTGCTCAGCACTGTGTTGGCACATGGGGAAATTATATCCTTAAACTTAGTTACAGTCCTTTGAGAAAGAGATCTACTGTGATGAAATGTACTTTTCCACTGCTTTGTAACCCACTATTGGAGATTTAAGTATTATAAGGAAATGATCCGACAAAAGAGGATTTGGGTTGGTTTTTGGTTTGTTTTTTTTAAGTTTTCCAGTGAGGGCAGGCTAAGCATCAAGCTTTCAAATTAATTAAAACTCTGTGTGGGTCTTTGGATGATTTGTAAGATGGAGTGGAAGATTGCTGCCACACCCTCTGTAGCTTGTGGTTCAAGGATTCAAGGCTATTGATTCATTTAAACTAACATAATTATTCTGCTCTAACCAGGTTTCTTTAAAGCAAACTAAATCAATTTGTTCATCAATTACTAATGTATGTACTGACAGGGACTCAGAAGGGAGAGACATAATGTTTAATAATCCACAATTTGGTGCAGTTGTGTATACTATATTGTTGTTTGTAATTTTTATTTGTTTGTTTGTCTAAATCACTTTTGTCATGTAAAAAACATCAGTGGTCTGGAGCTCTATGTAAGCTCTTTCCTCCAGACCATCCTGTAGAAAGCCTGTGAAGGTAGCTGAAGCTTCAACTTGCTTGGCAGTAGTCAAGAAACCTAAAGGATTTAGAGTTAGTTAGAGACGTAGGCAACAATTCCTCCTGAGATGTGTGCAAACCTGGTGACCAACTACAAGATTGGGAACATTTATTTCAATCAATGACATGAAAATCAATCGATGACTTGTAATAACTAACTGATTGCTATTATATCCATCTCTATTATACTGAAAACTACGATAGAAATTAGAGACTTTGATAAACTGATTACTTGATTTTTCATCTATTTATCAAAGGACCATATTGTTTGTGGGTTTTACACTGCTGTACATACATTCACTTTCTATTCCATCTGCTTTTTCTTTCTCTAGGCGGAAGAGTAGGAAGTATGCTGACGGTCAGCTTCCCCCAATGGGAACCAAAATCCCACCTAGTTCCCCTCACAGACTCAGTGAAGTCAGGATGTTTGATGGTGGACAAATCATCGGAGGTGTGGGCCTAGTGTCTCCTGAGAAGAAGTCACTGATTCGCCAGTCCCTGGGGCAGGACAATAACAGTGCTACACTAGAGATTATAAGCAGAAGCAGAGGAAGTGGATCCTCATCCTCCACCTCATCTGTTTTTGCTGACAGTCCTCTGGGACAAACTGAGAGACTGTTTCAGGGCCATATGAATGCCAGCAATGCCCAAAGGTGAGCTGATAGCCAGAGTAATTGCCTTGTTGCATTGCAGCCTATGACGAAATCACAGGAAACATAAATCACAGATGTTCTTTTAAACGACAAAAAAGAACAACTTTTCTTGTGTCTTTCATAATGTATGAGAAAGATAACTAAGCAGTGGGTTCGGTTATTTTCCATGTTTAGCCAGTTGCATCACAAAAATAGTCCTTATATTATACTCAGTGAATGCTTATAGTGATAGATTATACCAGTAGCTGATAATCAGCCCAGATATACTCTGCTCCAAGAACAAAACATGACATGTTGCCCTTTTTGAATTAAATACACAACTAACGACTTATCTCGCATTTGTCCTATGAGATATTTCTGTTACTAGGTCGAAATTGCGTGGTAGAAGTTTCAAAATCTGACACTTAGTAACTGCAGAATATCACACAGTGATGATATCTGCAAAGTAAAAAAACAGGCCTCTTGAGATTTGCTTTGAATGCTCAGAGTAGAAATGTGTTATAAAAGTAAAACTCCATTAACAAATGTTGTGCTTGGTTCAGCTGGACTCTTCCAAAACTGACCCCACTTAAGTCACTAAATGCATAAAATGATTAACCTTATTTTGTCCTTTAAGGCTTTTTCAAGTATGATCAGTACAGGGAGCTCAGATTCATAGCTAAACTAAGTGTCAATGGGGAAGTGACCAGTGAGGAAGTGGAGAGGGGAGTTGTTTTTAAGATTAAGCTTCAACTGTTCCTTTTGATAAAGTGTATGGTTAGGGCTGATCATGTGAACCTTTCTTCCTCCTGATGATGTAGACTCAGGGTGAACTACCAGGATGCTCTCAAAATTGCTCATCCACTAATATCGGAGTGTATTTCCCTTCCAATATAAAGAATCATGAGACCAATGATTGTGTATTGGTGCTTAAACGAAATTATGACAGTTACATGGTGGCAAGCTGTTCTCATGGTTCATATAAGTGTTATGCGATGGATATAATGTATGTATTCCTATTTATCAGTGAGAGAATCAAAGCCATGGAGGAGCAGATAGCCAGTCTAGCAGGGCTAGTGCACCACGCTTTGTCCATAGGACCCGGAGACAAGGGTGCTGTCAGGTCTGTAACATCTACTGATATTAACAATTACTATATTAATTATTCTTACATTTATTATGTTTGTTGTTGGTAGTATTTAAAATAACAATGTGTATAAAACAAGAATTCATTTAATCAAATATAATATTAGTTTGACTAACAGATCTTTGCCTCATAAAGTAAGATTATTTCTGCATACGATATAAACCTGGGTTAAACAGTCATTTTAGGTCTTTTGTCTGTCTGTGTTTTTCAGTGAGAGTCCAGAATGCAACCTTATAAACAACAGACTTGGTGAGAGGTTTCTTAAATGTACATATTGCCACTATGAGTGTGTCTCATGGTGTGAAAATTCTGAAAAGAAAACAATTTCTTTGGCCTTCAGGAGTATCATCTGAGCCCCAGAATCCTGCTGCTCTGACTGACAGCTTTACCTCCATCCATCCAGCTGCTCGGGCCCCTGCTTCTGACAGCAGAGTGCAACAGCGTTTAGTGTCAGCCAAGAGGAATGTGTGTGAGCTGCGACTCCAGTTGAACCAGCTCAGACAGTTACAGGTACTCAACTCTGCTCACTATTTACAGTTAATGCAGCACAAGTAATAAAGTTATTAATAATAGTAGTAAATACTGACGTGTACTTTTTAACTACTTATGTTGTCTCACTGACAACTCAAAGTGCTCCAAGCCAAATCAATTTGCTTCAATTTAGTTTTATTTATGTAGCGCCAAATCACAGCGATAGTTGCCTTAAGGTGCTTTACATACAGAGAAATCAGAGAAAACCTCAACAATCAGACCCCCCACCCCCCATGAACATGTGCTTTGGTGACAATAGGAAAGAAAAAACCCCTTTTAACAGCAAGAAACCTTCAGCAGAACCACGCTCAGGGAGGAGAGGCCATCTGCTGCGAACCCCTGGGGGTTAGAGGAAGAAGATGGGACAAAGTCATGCTGTGGAATAGACCCAGAGATTAATAATAACTAATGATTAAATGCAAAGTGGAGTATAAACACATAGTGATGGAAAAAAAACACATCTGACTGAAGAGGATGCAAAGCATCATGGAAAGCCCCTAGCAGCCTAGAAATATCGGAGTGTCTCTAAGGGAGAATTCAGGGTCACCTGATCCAACCCCAGCGATATGCTTTCTCAAAACATTTTAAGCCTAACCTTAGGCTTGATGATTTGTGACAGAAGGAAAGCAGCAAGACTGAAAGGGAAGGTTTATAGGATGGTAGTGAGACCTGCTGCGACTTGTGTTTTTTATGGTGGCAATAATTTACTGCCACCTTAGGTTGGAGTAAAAGTTAGAGATGCGCAAAGGAGGGGTAAACAACATATTGTGCAAAGAATTCTGAGTATGCAGCTGAACGGCAGGAGGACAAGGAGAAGACCTCATGGATATAGTGAAGAAGGACATGCAGAGGGTAGGTGTCACAGTGGAGGATGCTTGTGATGGCTGGATAGTGAGATCGAGGTAAATTATCACTTGTTGTGATCCCTACAGAGAGCAGTCAGAAGGAGAAGATGATCTTATGCTGGGCCTTGCTGCAACACCTCAGTTCATCATTTGCCTTAAACAAGCTATTATAGATTAAGTGTTGTGTTGAAATGGCCATATTACCAATATTTGCTCTGAAGACCAGAGCAACACGGTGGCACGGTGGTTAGCACTGTTGCCGCACAGCAAGAAGGTCCTGAGTTCAATTCCACCATCAGGTCTTTCTGTGTGGAGTTTGCATGTTCTCCCCGTGTTTGCGTGGGTTCTTTCCACAGTCCAAAGCCATGCAGTTAGTGGGGATAGGTTAATAGATCAATCTAAATTGCCCATAGGTGTGAATGGTTGTCTGTCCCTGTGTGTTGGCCCTGCGACAGACTGGCGACCTGTCCAGGGTGTACCCCGCCTTTCGCCCTATGACAGCTGGGATAGGCTCCAGCGCCCCCCGCGACCCTGAAAAGGATAAGCGGAAGCGAATGGATGGATGGATGCTCTGAAAACCCCAAAACGTTTTCCTGATTTCTGACTTGCTGGATGTTTTTCAGCTGTCAAACCAAGAGACTGTGAGTTCTACACTGCAGATGGCAGGCCACGAGCTAGTGGTGTTGATGTGTGATCGGCTGGCTCGATTTGAGGAGGCAGCATTCAGACAGAGAGCTGAATTGGAAGAGGAGAGGAGCCTCTACCTCGCTGAAGAGGAGAAAATACTCACACAGCTTAGGTAAGAAAATGAATTTAAGAATTCAAGAATTTTTTTAAAATACTAATCTTTTGAAGGAGTAGCCATGAACCACACTGTGCTGATCTGTTATGACAGACCTGCTGTCAGAGGCCACAAGAAGATCATTCGCAACCTTCACTAATGCTGTTTCTGTGCTGTGATGAGCTCTGAAACCTGAGTTAACTTTTCAAATAAATTGTTCCTCTGCAGATGATCACTTAGCTGTTTCACAACTTTCTCTTTCAAGAATTTCTGAGATAAAGAGAAGGCTTGAAACTGACTTAAAAATAACTAAGACAGCTGGGTTTAACTAAGGGCTTTTAAAATGATCTAGTTTTTCCTCGATCATTGGCAAATAGTAATGTTCTAGTTTTACGAAGGCCTTTTTAAAATAAAGAAACAAGCAGTTTTTGCAGCCTATATGAAGACCTGTTAACATAATGAGACATCATTTCCTCTTCACCTTCTGAGTTAACTGCTGCAAGGCCTGCATCTGTGAATTATGTGAGCTATTTGTGAGCCACAGTATCCAGTGGATAGGATCCACCCAGGGATGTAACGCTATTAATAACTAAGGACACCCCATGAATCAGTAGCTTGTAGAACCACATTTCACAGCATTAACTTGTAGAAATTTTCCCTTCTCTTTACAGCATTGTTTAAGTTTGGTCTGTGCTCAGCTGTTTGAATGGCCCGCCACAGCATTTCAGTCCGGTTGAGGTCTGCACTTTGGACCACTGCAGCACCTTGATTCTTTTCTTTTTCAGCCATTATTATAGATGATAAGCTCTTGTAGATTTCCATATTGTCTTGTTGATGACCAAGTTTGATCCAAGCTTTAGCTGTAAGATAGATGGCCTCACATTTGACTCTAGAATACTGAACAGGTGAACAGATGAGTTCATAGTGGACTTGGTAACGGAAAGATGCCCGAATTTTCATCCTTCCACCACCGTTCTGACGGTTGGTGTTAGGTGTTTGTGCTGCTATGCTGTATTAGGGTTTTTTTCCAAACGTTATGCTGTGCATTATGGATAAACATCACTTTGGTGTCATATCTCTAAAGCAAATTGCTCTGGCAGTCTTGTGGTTTGTTCAGATGCCATTTTCAATCCTAAGCATCAATATCTTGGTGGTTTTAATCCAAACAAGTGAGGAGTGGATCTAATGCAGAAACTGAGATACATGACTTGCTTTATCATCATGCTGGACTATAACTAGGATAATCATTTACAAAATTAACATTATGTTCAATTGAAATTTATCTAATGCAGTTTTACAATGAAACTTGAAACTAGCAATTGAAACCATAAACTTATCAGCAAAATATTTGTTGAGGTCATAACTGCTGCTGAAGGTTCGATTTCCCATAGATTTCTTTTTGCAACCAAAGGAATCATCCCCTGATGTGACTCAACGTCACTGTTGGCCGACAGAGCCACCCCACTCCCAGTGAAAGCTTTTACTGCAACTCCAAAAGTCCTACCTTTGCTTGAGCCCATGGTAGCCCTTGTCCAACCTTGTTTAGATCTGTTCCCTTCCAGCTGTTATATAAACGAGTAGTTATGTGTAGTGTCTTTACATCAGACTTTAAGAGTTGCTGACCTAAATAGATGCTGATGTCAAGATTTCAGCTGTCCTCTTTCATTTAAAGTTAAAGCACTGACTGACCATGATTTAGTCCTTCCAACATTCACAGACGTGGTCTGACATCATGACCCTTTATAGTGTAAAATGCAGCTGAAGTCAAATCATTGGTGGCATGCATGGCGTGACATATCAACTTGTAGGCCTAATGTTAAAAAGCAATTGTTAAAAATAGAGGAGTGGGGTGGGAAGTGATTTGATTTGGTATGGCATGGTCGTCCAAACACATCATAATTCGTTCACATAATAACATGCTACACATTAACTTCTTTTTTCAACGTACTCTGCTAACATGGTTTGGCATTTATGAAGGTTCATGAGTAGGAGTTTCAGAATAACTGGGACACAGTTATGTTTCTCTATGCGAATTCAAACACACGTTTAACCAGATACCAACATATCAAGCCAGCCTACTCTCTTAAGCCCCAAGGTTCTTTCTGAGGTTCGTGCTCTTGGTATCTATAATAAAGCTAACACTTGGGAGATTCATCAGAGGTGGAAATATTAGAGGAGATGTTACTATGTCAAAGCAGCTGAGGCTGGAACATAGAACAAAAGGAATACTTTTTTCCTTGCCTAATTTATTTTGGAATTTTATTGCATATAACCATATTGAAAATATGCTTCAGTAGACAATAAACTCAGTAAACAGTCCCGATCAAAAGTTGAAGACCACTTGAAAAATGGCCAAAAATCATATTTTGCATGGTTGGATCTTAACAAGTTTCCGAGCTTCAACATGCAACAAGAAGAAATGGGAGCAAAACATTTTTGAACATGCAGTTTATTGAAAACGGCACTTAAACTGAAACAGGCTGTTTTACAGCTGATCAAAAGGTTAGGATCACACACCTTTAAAAGGCCAAATCTGTGGCAAAGATGTGGATTCATTGTCATTTTCTGTCAGGTAGTCACGCTGTCATGACGTTCTGATGACAAAGGCAACGTGAACGTGGTCGCGTTGTTGAACTGCATAAGCAGGGTTTCTCACAGCGCGTCATCGCTGCTGATGTGGGACGCAGTGAGACAGTCATTCCACCTGTGAGGATCTGCGCAGCCTTTAACCACAGCCATAAAGCTTTGGGTTAAGATAAACACGTTTGGTTTCTGTCGCTGTCACATCTACACAACACTTGATGTAGAAAGGGACAGACTGACTGAAGGTCTCCAGGTCCCGTTGTTCAAAGATGGACCAGGCTGTTATATCAAAACAGTCCTGTAGTTGGAGGAGAGCACCATCTAGCCATGTTTTAATGACCCAGGTGCCTGGATGGGTCTGTTTGCTGCAGGGGATGTAGGCAGGGATGAGGACCAGTGAGAGGTGGTCAGATTATGTCAGGTGGGGGTGTTGTGTCACTCTGTAGACCTGCTTGATGTTGCTCACTTAGCTCTGGTTATTATATTATGTATATTTATGTGCATAGTGTCTATGCATTTATTGCTCCTACCCTTGAGGTTAGAGGCTAACTGCATATGTACTTTTATATTACTTGTAAGCTGTGCAATGAAATTGAAGTTCAATCTAGTCTAACCTTGCAGCACCCAAGCTTTTATACATACATCACTTCTGATGATGGCTTATGTGTGTTTATGTTGTCAGACTGGTCTATCTAGTAAAGTGCTGGCAAGCTACAAGATACCATGTCAGAACATTCCAGTCACTTGAACATTTCATGTAGCAGACTTTTAGGTGCAGCAGTTTTCAAGTTATTCACAAAAAGAATTAACGTAATAATCACTGATTATTAGGGCCACACACAGGACCAGTGACTGTGACTCCTTAAACCTGCTCTCTGCTGCCATCTTGTTTCTACAGCAGGCCGTCACACAGTTAACTCTGCTGCCTGTGACTGTTAATGCCATGTTTCTGTCTTCTGTGTTCTTTACTTTGCAGTGAACTGGAGGACTATGTGGACCATTTGCAAAGAAGCTCCATTACCGGTTCAAGCCAGCTGAGTGTAACTCTGAGAGATGTAGAGGAAGGAGCGATGAGCCTACGGGGGGTCGGGGAAACTCTGGCCATTCTCAAAGGTTAGTGGGTTTAGGGCAGGGGTCAGCGACCTGCAGTGCATGCGGCTCTTTCATCTTTATACTGCGGCTCTGCGTGGCGTGGGAAAATAAGTTATAAGTATTTAATTGAGGTGTACTTTATTTTTTTTAGTTCTTTTTTAAATTGTAGTTCAAATTGGAAGATTATTGTGATCGTGAAATATTAAAATTAAATTATATTTTATTTTAAACAAGCGTCACGCTTGCGGAAGCCGGAGAAAAGTAAGAAAAGAAAAATATCTGAAGAAATAGAATAATTAATGATACTTGGGCAGATTCATTCTGGCCTACCAGTATGCCTAATCTGTGGAGAGAGACTGGCTAACAATAAAAGCTTACATGTCGCAAGACATGTCCAAACTAAACACACGACCTTTGCTGATAAATATCCAGAGGGAGAAGAGAGGAAAAAAGCTGTTTTGGAACTGATGCGGAAGAATGAAATTGGCAAATTCAACTATACATGCAGATTTTGTGACCACTCAGGAAATAGTCAGGCATGGGAAGCCGCACCACCACAGGAAGAAATGATTGAGATGATACCACTAAAATGCCAGACACTGGAGAAGGACGTCTGTGAAGCTGTGCTTGATTGTTTAAGAGCTAAAGAAATGGAAACAACCCACCTAGTGTCAGTGGCTACTGATGGGGCGCCAAGTCTGATTGGTGTGCACGGGGGCTTCTTGGCATTGCTGCAGAAGTCACTGGATAGAAAGCTGCTGACATTTCACTGCATCCTGCACCAAGAGACATTGTGCACGCAAACCTTTCCTCCAGAATGCACAGAGGTCATGAATGTTGTCATTCAGATTAGCAATAAAATAATAGCAAAATGTTTAAATCACCGTCAGTTCCATTTGTTATTGGATGAGATGCAGAGCACGTACTCTGATCTCCTCATGTATAACAGAGTCCGGTGGCTGTCCAGAGGAGAGGTGCTGAAACGCTTTGGTGCACGTCTGGAAGAGGTGAAAACTTTCATGAGCAGCAAACTGCTCGCCTTTTCTGAACAGCCAGAGTGGCTGGAAAGGCTGCACTTGACGGTGGACATGATAGCAAACCTGAACAAGCTGAATACAACTCTTCAGGGCAGGCACAGCGCTACACATGCTGGAGGAGGTGTTAGGGCTTGAGCGCAAGCCGACAGTTTTAGTCAGAGATTTACAGAGAGGCACACTGTCTCACTTCCCCTCTTTAAGAGAGTTTAAACAAGGTCACAAGGTAATAAATGCAGAATATTTGCAGTCTGCAATCACCACGATGCAAGCATCGTTTTGGGAAACAATTCCAAGACTTCGGAGAGGAAAAAACACATTATCACTCCCCTGACCATCGATCCCTCCCTCCCTGCATTTGCAGGTGTAAGTCAACCTGATCTGGAGCTGGCTGACATAGCTGACAAAGATATGTGGGTGTACGAATTCAAACGCTTGACAGAGGGTCGAGATGTTGCCCATCAGAAGGCCACTCTTGTTCAGGATCACAAATGGAGTGATGTTGACACCCTTTGAAGACCGGACAAACATGGAATGTCATCCCCGACACATAAGCACTAAGAAATATGCATTTGGAGTCCGGTCGATCTTTGGATCCACGTATACATGTTCTCCACAAACACCGCTCACACCTCACAGACGACAGCTTACAGTCCTGCATAAAGATGAAAGTGACCTCGCACAGCCCTGCTTTGCAGACGCTGTGAGCAAATGTTCAGGAACATTAACCAGGTGAAATAAATATTTATGCTGATATTTTGCAGACATTAATTTTTAATTGTTTAGTGACATAGACCTTTTTTTCTATTATATTTTATAAATTCTGCTCATTTCTGGTCAAAGGCGATATAAAAATGACATTTTTGTGACATTTTTTGTGACATGAAATTTTTTATTTGCTACATGGATGATTTAAGTTCAGCTTTTTAACTCATTTGAAAAACACCTTCAAGTCGACAAGTTTCGTTTTTGTTATTATTGATTTATCTTCAAAATGTGTTCATTACGTAAGTAAAATTTAACTTTCTCTGTAGCACCTCGTGGATTTTAAAAGCAACACACTTTTATACAAAGTGCAAAGATGAAAAAACAATATGCAGTGTTATCTTCATTTAAGATGTCAAAAAGTATTTGCGGCTCCCAGTATTTTCTTTTCCATGGAAATCGGGTCCAAATGAGCCATTTGGACCCGGGTGTTTGGGTGTTAAAGGTTGCCGACACCTGGTTTAGGGTGACTCAGTGAAAGGTTGAACCAATCATTTTATTGGCCAACATGTAATAGGTGCATTAGATCTGTATTTTGATATATGAATGGTTTGGTCATGTAATGTTCTAATAAATATTATAGTGATTTTAATAATTAATTAATTAAAAACTCAAAAAATTCAATCAGTCACCTCTGGGAGTTATTGAAATAATGAAATAAATAATTAACCTGATATCTCATGTAGGGCTGCCACGATTAGTTGACTAGTCACGATTAGTCGACTATCAAAATCGTCGACGACTGATTTAATAGTCGACGCGTCGTTTGAAGCTTTGTAAGATCCCAAAAGACGCAGGAATAAGTAGCAGGATTTAAGAGTGTAATAACGGATTGAAACAGAAGATGGCAGCACTGCATGTACAAGGATGCCAGCTGCCGTTAAACCCCGAAGAAGAAACTGTGTCCCAGAATTCATAGCGCGGCCCAGCGCAGTTGTCAACAATGGCGGCAGCTAGTTAGTTTTAATGTTACTCTTATTATTCTTTCTGGGTCACAAAATAAACTTTTAACATATTTTCAGGCGAGAATGTAGCTGTGTAAACCTCAAATATCTGCTCAGTTTATCAAGACACCACATATTTTCAAAAGCGCTCCGACGTTTTCGGAGACGTCTGTTACCCACTAGCTCGATAGCTAGCCGGGGGCTAGGCTCACTAGAGCCGTGAGAACACCGGACTCCCGGCAAATCGTTTTCAAACCCACCGCCGTCTTTCGCTACTCAGGTTAAACATATGAGTCACTTAGATAACTTAAAAATGTTATTGTTTGGCTTTTATTTATTTATTTATTTTTTAGTATTTTATTTGTTCCTGAGTAAATCTGTTTGGCTGAGATTAAAGTTATAGTTTTTACACAGCTGAATAAACGTCAAGCAGACAGCTGATTATCAGAAGTGTGAGATGCTGAGAATCTACTCCGGTGTCCTGTTATATTTTAGATAGCAAGGAGTTTATTAAACTTCACTGAAACAAACTATCATCTTGTCTTTATTTTTAGTTAGCACGTACCTTAAACACTTAAAGCTGTAAGCTAATGATAGTTATATAAGAGCAGATGCTGCTGGTGCAATAAGCTGTACGTTTTACGTCCAGTGGATGATGATCTGATTAATCGACTAATCGCAAAAATAATCGGTGACAAGTCGACTATCAAAATAATCGTTTGTGGCAGCCCTAATGTCATGTAGATTTTGGTAGTGTACTCAGAGTAAAGTTCCCTTCCTTGTTTGGTATCTTCCAGGTGAGTTTCCAGAGCTGCAGATGAAGATGCGCTTGGTGTTGAGGCAGGAGGTAGACGCAATGCGTTTCCTGAAGGAGGCGCCTCTTAAGATGGACTCCATGTTAAAGAGGGTCAAAGCCCTGACTGACACCCTCAGCTCTCTCCGCAGGTACTCAGTATTTTCACTCAGAGTTAAAACTGCTCAAGAAAACGCTCTTGAAAATGCTCCTGTTTTCACCAGGTGTGTGTCAGAGTTGGTCCCATCACCCAGATCAGCCCAGTTAGAGCCGGTAGAAGCTGTTGAACTGGGCAACGGACCAGAAAAGACCCAGAGTCTTCAGAACTCCCCAAAACCCCAACCTCGGTCCTCAGTCAGGCTGCCTCAGCTCACTCCTTCTCTCTCTGGGAGCCAGGCTGAGACCAGGTTGGTGGGCTTGCCGCCTCTAATTGTGGCCCACGGAACGAAGAGCACACCACCTTCTGTGGTCCAGACCTCCCAACATTCCCCCGGTCTCCCTCTGAAACCCATCCCCGGACGGCACTCACCCACTGTGGCTAAGGTACCATATGGATAATAGTTCTTGGGCTGCATAACTGATCACTTTCACCTCTTCTTAAAGTCATTAAAGAACTCTTTAAGAGTTCTTTTTACTGATGGCATGAAGGTGGCTTTCATATGAATTGTATAATCTTGGGATTGATATTGTTATAGCACCTTGATCACAAACTAGGCCACCGTTGAAAAAAAACCAACATAAAATTCAATGAGATAGTAAGACGAGTAAAACACAGACATAAAATGATCTATATAACATATACAACATACCTCGCAGGCTGACCCATGCTTAGAGGCAGAAATGAGCACTTTACAGATACTTTTAAGAACACTTTAACTTCCGCTGACTTAAGTTGCCCTCTCCTGCTTCAACTTACCATGTTCATACTTCAACATGGGCGTGCATGTCACTCAGGTGCTCCAGCGGAAACAACATGCAGTACAATAGTTCCTACATGAGAATTTCCAAAATAAATGACCTGATGACCAGTGTTGGTCAAGTTACTTGAAAAAAGTAATCAGTAACTAATTACCGATTACTTCCCCCAAAAAGTAATCCTGTTACTTTACTGATTACTTATTTTCAAAAGTAATTAATTACTTAGTTACTTAGTTACTTTTTAAAAAC
>NW_005187719.1:516849-522686 GCF_000239375.1 Pundamilia nyererei
CTTATAGATAAACCTCTGGACAATAGGCTACAGAAATGTAAATGTCAACAATCTGTGTCACTTTGGCATCATTTATCATGTTATTGATTGAAAATGTTGCAGGAATCATTGTTGGCAGATCCCAAGGCTACTTGAGTTCTGTAAATTTAATAAAATCAGGAAATTAAAAATATATAAAGGTGGGTTTCATCAGTTTTCACTCACATGAATGCTTTTTGACTTTCTGCCAAAGATCTGGCAAAGTTGAACCAAGCTGGACATAAAAATTTGAGATCCCAACTCAGCTGTGCCATATCCCAGCTCTACCTCTCCGGCGTAAGTGCCCCGTCACCGGGGGTGCTGTAATGGCTGCCTGGTGAAGCTGGAAGTTTCTTTAAGGTGCTCTTGTACGCCCTTATTCAAAATACACGGAGCGGTGCCTCGCTTCTCTATCTCTCTGCATTCACTGGAACCTGTCGATGACTGGCTGGTACCTGTCGCCAGTCTGGATGGGACGTTCCAGCCCCGAAAACCCTGCTCTGCTTGTCCCAGCTGGCTTGGAGTGAATTTGCAGAACCTGTGGCCTCTGTGTCGGGCTTCTAGGATGGCTAACAATGCAGATCCACTGCTTACTGTCAAGACTGGTCTGGTAAATGCTAGGTCCCTAGCAAACAAAACTTTTATTCTGAAGGCTCTCTTCATATCCCGAGGACTGGATTTTCTGTGCGTGTGTGAGACGTGGCTGAGCACTGTTAAATGTAGCATCTTCTCTGAACAACCTGACGATTGCTGCTATTTTAATTCACCGCAGATGTTGGGCTGCAATGATTTTTAAAGGTCATTTTAAATGTAAGCAGTTATCCACACCATTCAGCAGCTTTGAACTGGCTGTTTGAGCAGGGCTGCTCTCACACAGTGTTGTGCGCGGTGGTTTATCATTGTAGTGGCGAATTTCTGTCCCAAGCGATGAAAAAATAATTCTTCTACTTCTGACTCGTACATACAAACAAACGATGTCACAGTCAAAAAGCTCTTTGCTGCTACAGCGCACATTTCCATTGCCGTACTGGCTAATTCTAACCTGCTACCACACATGCGCCATCATTTTTATCTTTCCAGACAAAAATTAAACACGCGGCATATATTCTCTGATAACGTCTTATATAAACCAAACATGTAACATAATAACTGAAATGGTACCAAAAATATTTTTCTATGCATTGGCTTTAACAATTGTCCTCCAGAATACAATAAAGACTTTGTGAATGACTTCTTAGCATGCCAAAATATGATTGTGTTCTTCTTGTTGGGGATTTTAATATTCACGTGTTGCCCTGATATGCCCATGGCAAAGGGCTTTTTAAACCTCAGCGATTTTGTTTTAATCTTGTGGAATGTGTTACCTGTCACACACATGAACGTGGAAACACACTTGATCTTGTTTTATCTCGTTTTTTTCTGTTTTCAACGTAGAGATTTGTGATGCTGTGTTTTCTGACCATAGTATTGTTATTTTTGAAGTTCCTCTTGCCTGTAGCAGCGCTGCTGCTGTTGCGTTTTTAACTCCTCCACTGTTGAGCAGCTTTCAGCAGTTTTTAATCCAAACTGTAAAATCCTGGAGTTTTTATGCAGCCGGACTGAGGAACTGAGCTCATGGTTTTATTCCACCTGCCAGACTGCTTTGGACACTGTGGCTTCATTAAAAACCAGGCAGCCTAAAACTCAATCTGATCCCTGGCTGAATGACACAACCCAAGCTGTCCAACGCGTGTTTTATCTATTATTCCTAACTACATACTGTACAGCACTTTGGTCCTATGCTGGCTATTTCAAAGTGCTTTATAAATAATGTTGAATTGAATTTAATTGGATTTGCCTTCTTTTTTTTTTCTTCCATGTCTTTATTGAGTTTTAAACTTTATCTTTTACAGTAACATCACCATTAAAAATAAAAACAACAAATAAAAACAACAGAACTGAACAAAACATAAGAAAACAGACAACCGAGCTCAAGAATACAATTAAACAGACAAAAGAGGACAGACTCTTTAATTATGAGATAAAGTTAGCAATACTCAATTCAATTCAATTTTATTTATACAGCACCAAATCAAAACAACAGTTACAGCCGTCAGCTACATAGAAAAAGATCCTGGTGTAGAAAGAAATATAAAATAAATTCTAACAACAGCTGATCAAGCTTAAACGTGCTGCTGTTGTTCAGCCGCTGGTTTCCTCTTTCTGGTGCAAAGTGAGACAAAAACAAAGAAGAGAGAAAAGCCGATCAGCTGATCATTGATCAGTTTCATGATTGAAGTGGCAGCAGGAGAGGGAGAGAGAGAAGAGGCAGTCGCTCCATATATCGGTTGTTAAACGTAACGTGGGAATGCTTTACAAACATTCAGAGATGAACTTACACACTTGTTTTACTTCTCTCTGGGATCACTTTGTCGGAGATGAAATGGTAGTGAGGCTACAAATGCTCAACCAGACCGCCGACAGGTCTCGCACGCCACAGCCGCTCTATCACGTGACACATACTGCTCCGACGTGCTACGGTTATGAGCCGAGTTAGGCCATGTCGCAAGTTTTCTGAGGTGCTTTTTTGATATTTAATGGATCGGATTACATTTTTTATTTCTCTCCGATATCCGATTCAGTAATTTACGTCAGTATCAGACCAATACCGATACTTAATATCGGATCGGTCCATCTCTATCACAAACGCTGTCCATCTAATCTGACTGAGCTGGAGCTGTTTCAAAGAAGAATGGGCAAAGATTTCAGTCTGTAGATGTGCAAAGCTGGTAGAGACAGACCCTAAAAGACTGGCAGCTGGAACTGCAGCAAAAGGTGGTTCTACATAGTATTGACTCAGGGGGCTGAATAATTACGCACACCCCACTTTGCAGTTATTTATTTGTAAAAAATGTTTGGAATCATGTATGATTTTCGTTCCACTTCTCACGTGTGCACCACTTTGTGTTGGTCTTTCACGTGGAATTCCAATAACATTGATTCATGTTTGTGGCTGTAATGTGACAAAATGTGGGAAAGTTCAAGGGGACCCAATATTTTTGCAAGCCACTGTATCATGTCATCTCAGATCACTCCCCTGTCACATTAACCTAAAACATCTAAAATGCAACCAGACCGCAGCAAATATGGAGGCTTATTGTTACGCGAGAAGGATTTTCATGAATATTTAGAAACACAGATCTCTCCGTATTGATGGAAATGGCAACTCAGAAACTAAGCCTGCTACACTTTGGGAGCCTATTTAAGCGATGCTATTATCTCTTTTGAATCAGCCAGAAGGAAGAGAAACCGGGCTAAGCTCCTGGACTTGGACAAACAAATTAAAGATTTGGATAAAGAGAAAGCCTAAACTCCATCCATCCTGCTACATAAGAGAATACTGTCTTTAAAATATGAATATAATAATCTACTCTCAGCAAAAATCAGTAAAAACTTTTTGTAAACCAAGCAGATATACTTTGAGCTTTGAATTTAGTGAGATTTTGTGCCCATACCTGCATAAAACATTTGCTCAAACTCTAGTAGATAAAGTCCTCCCTCCCACCGTTACAGAGGCAATTATAACTGTTATTTGTAAAATAGGTAGGAATGCTGGTTCTTATCGTCCCATCTACTTGCTAAACCTGGATGGGAAAGTATTCTCTAAAGTACTTGCCAATAGATTAAGCCCCTTTTAGTACACCCAGATCAAACTGGATTTATACCCCAGAGAAATTCATCTTTTAATCTCAGGCTAATATTTAACATTATTTACTCCACTGCCAGACCTAAAGAAGAGTTGGCAGTTTTGGCAGTCGATGCTGAGAAGGCATTAGACCAGATCGAATGGCCCTATTTGTTCAAAATATTAGAAAGATTTAAATTGAGTAAGAAATGTATGTCGATGGTGGAGTTGCTTTATGTCAGTCCTCATGCTCGCGTTCTTACCAGCCAGATTCTATCACCATCCTTTGGCTTATGCAGAGGGACAAAGCAGGGATGCCCTCTCCCCACTGATATTTGCCTTGGCAATAGAGCCCTTTGCTGAAAGCATACGCAAAGATCCAACTATTTTTGGTTGTAATACTGATACAACTACTAATAAAATCTCACTCTATGCAGATGATGTGTTATTATATATTTTTATATATCACCCAACCAGGAAAGACTATTCCTGCCATATTAGACAAAATTAAGTTCTTTGGGTCTTTGGATACAGGATAAATCTGAATAAAAGTGAACTAATGCCGATACATGTGAGCAACCCCTCATGGCTGCAAAACCTCCCATTCAGTATAGCTTATGCAAAGCTCACTTATCTGGGTATTCAGGTTACAAAAAGCAATCCCTCTCTATTAAAATCTAACTTCTCTCCCTTAATATCTGAGCTTCAGTCAAGTATACAGTTCTGGAATACGCTTCCTATATCACTCATTGGCAGAGTTAATGCTATAAAGATGATAGTTTTGCCCAAGTGGTTGCACTTATTTCCCAATCTCCCTGTGTTCCTTCCTAAAACATTTTTTAAAAACCTAAATTCACTCATCTTACCTTTTTAATGGGGCAATAAAACACACAGAATTGCTGGGAAACATCTTTGCAAGTCTAAAAAGCAGGGAGGGTTAGCGCTTCCGAATCTCCTGTTTTATTACTGGGCTTCGCATATAAAATTCATGACGTACTGGTTAGTTGACAACGGCAACCCCCTCACATGGTTGCAACTGGAGCTGGAAGCTTGTCAGCCTTACTGTATAGAAGCTATACTGCTGTCTCCCCTGCCCATTGATAAGTCTATATATGACGTATTCTTAAGCAGATTAAACTACACTTTGATTTGAAGTCTCTATCACCTATTACACCTATTGTAGGGAATCCATCTTTTAAACCGTCTATTCTAGACAATACATTTAGACTTTGGAAACAGGCCTTTGCACAATCAGCAATCTGATTTTTGGCTTCTCATTATGACAAGCTAGCTGGACAGCTGGGACTGGGGTTGTGGGCGTGTGGGAGGGTATTGTACCATGTTATGTTACGTTTTGTTATATTTTGTTATGCTATGTGGTGTTAATGTACAAAAACAGAGCAACTATCTCATGCTGTAAATTCCATTGTCATACAGACAATTGCTCAATAAATATATCCTGGAAAAAATTGCATATATCTGTTGCCATCAGCATGTTCAAAGTTTTAGAGGTTTCTACACATGTCAGGGATAATGTAGAGTTCCAACCCACCTGACCCGCCTCACCTCATCCCGGGCTGTGTTATCCCTACTGTCATGATATCACAAGCACTGGCTTTTTTTCTGGGGTTGGGGGATATTTAGGTCGTATTTAGAAATCGTTTCCAATCTGTTTTAGAGTAATTGTTGTCAGTCTGATTCAGACCACGATTGTCTGTCTAAACTGCATTTTTGTGGTATTTTAAAAAAGCTCTCATTCAGTTTTGTGCCTAGTTTGAAACAAACTTTCACTATTCTCCACAGACAACAGAGAAACAAACTCAAGGGGGCGGCCTCAGTGGAAAAGCCAGCTGTATGGGTCAGTCCAGTCCCAGCCGAGTGAAACAACCGGCCACCTTCAATTCTAGCCACACTCAACCTCCCAGCACCAGTATCGGCTTTAACCAGGTCCTACAAGAGGTCCAGGCCAGCATAATGGAGTCTGTCCCTAGTTTGGATGTGTCAGAATTCAGAGTGAACAATTCTGCCCCACAACATACAGCTCGACTTGCATCGAAATCAGAACAGAACACACCTCTGAACCTGACACTGCAAGGTAGAGTCCCTCAATGCTTCTCATGCAGTTTGTTCTTTTTTTCGTTTTTCTTTTTTTTTG
>NW_005187719.1:522743-531132 GCF_000239375.1 Pundamilia nyererei
ATGCCCAACAGATTTATTTTCCCAAGTGGATCAATACAGCTTTTCCTATACTGGTCCACTTGATTATCATAGTTTATTCACTCTATATTATTGATGTATTTATTTTTTTACTTTTAAGTTATTACAATCAGAATGGACATTACTGGGAGACGGGAAAGAGAAAGACAAAGAGAAGAAAAGTTGGAAAGAGACTCAACAGAAAGAGAGGGAAAGAAAAAGACAGGAGACGAGAGCCAGAGAGAAACGACACTAAAAATCTGTTTGATCGCCTGCTGAAAAACAAACAACAAGCAAAAAGAGAACAACACAGTAAATAATAAATATTGAATGTTACTGACCGGCACACAAGACTGACAACACACAATATGTTTAGAGGCAGCAGCCAACCAAGATAGTGTGTGTCTGTGAGGGAGGGGCTAGAGCCAGCTCCCCCGCTGGCCTATTATTATAACCCTTCAAATTTGAAGAAAACTGTTTTAGGGTTTTTTGCCAATCAGCACTGTATAGTGTCATAAATATGTTAAGGCATGCATGAAACCCTTTGTTGTTGTGTTTAAATTCAACAGTTCTTAACTTTTCACTTCAAATATTTTTGTATTTGACCATGGGACTCGTGTCTGGCTGCCCAAAACAATATGAAACATTATGGCTTCAATAATCAGTCTCTAATGGTGAACTATAATAACTTTCACAGTATTACCACTAAAGTAATGGTAAAGTGGTAGTGTGGTTGTGACCAGCTAATACTGATACTTTGTGTTTGTGCTAAAATCTCAGGGGAGGATCAGGCACTCGTGTTTGCCACCCAGCAAGACACACCTTCCAAACAAAGTGATCAAGGGGACTCCACTGATTTAAAACCCCCAAACACAGGTATGACTCCAGTTTGAAGAAAGATATCACCTTAGATATCACCTCCTTGTAGTACGTTAATACAGCTCTTTTCATTCTTATCAAGGTCATTTACACTGCTCAAAAAGATACTGATATGGATATATAATGTGTTAGAAACAAAAGGATGCTGCAGTGTTTGATGGAAATTAAAATAATCAATATAAAGAGGACTGAATTCAAAGACACCTCGAAAATCACAGTCAAAAAGTGATTTGGCACAGTAGTTACAGCAACTCAAGATGGTACTCAATAGTTATTATGGTCCCCACATGCTTATATACATGATTGACAACATTGGTGCTCCAAATGAGAAGACAGATGTTGTACAGGATTTAAGACAGGCAGGCACAGAGGCAGGTCAATCAATTCCTTCAAACTCAGGAACTGCCACCATACTCTTACATGAAGCTGGGCATTGTTGGGCACCATGAGGAACCCAGAAACCCCAGCACCAGCACATGGTCTGACAATGGGTCCAAGGTTTTCATCCTGATGCTTGATGAAAGTCAGGCTGCCTTGCCTAGCCAGTAGAGGTCTGTACGATATGCCTCCCCAGACTGCCACTGACCCACCAAAAAACTGGTCATGTTGAGCGATGTTACAGGCAGCATAACATTCTTCTTTGCTTCTCCCTTTGCTAAAGAACCTTGACCTTGACCTGTGACCCTTTTGCATCTGTCACATGTGCTCAGGGTGAACCTGCTCGTCTGTGAAAAGCAGATGTGGTGCAGCTGCCAGTTATTATTCTTTTTAAAATGTCAGTCGGGCTCCACAGCGCTGGGCAATAAGCACAGTAGCGAATGTCGGGTCCTCAGGCCACCTTCATGAGGTCTGTTTCTGATTGTTTGATCAGAGACATTCACACCAGTGGCCTGATGGAGGTCATTTTGTAACTTTGTCAGCACTCACGCTATTCCTTGTTGACCTTGCTGATGGGTTAAGGATTTTCGACGGACCCCTCCTTCTCTCATAGGGTAACTGCCTGTCTCATGGAATCCCCTCCATGCTCTTGAGACTCTGCTGAAAGACACTCCTGGAGGAGTTGGACTACCTTTGTGACTTCTGTAGGGTCCAAGTATCACCTTGTGGCACCAGTAGGCACACTGACTCTAGCCAAATGCAAAACTACTGAAACAACAGTCAGAAAAGATGAGGAGAGGAAAAATGTCAGTGGCTTCCACCTATAAAACCTTTCCTGTTTTGGGAGTTGTCTCACAGTTGTCCCTCTAGTGCACATGTTGTTAATTTCATTCATTGTTCCTTTAAGTGAGCAGAGTAGCTTCTCAAAGCAGTTTCAAGATCATCTTGGATGGCATCATGATGAAACCAGGCTGATTAAACATTTCAAAATAGGCAGACATTAATCTACTTTCTTTGTCATTTATATGAAAGACAGTTTATTAAATGACAGCATTGTGATGTTTTTAGCTCCAGCAGCAGTGTCACAGCTTCCTGCAGCCGCTGTGGACCTTCAGTCATCGGTTGGTCTTTCAGCTACCTCATCAGCTTCTCCTGGTGCCAAGTGCAGCAGCCGGCCACAGGTGGAAAAACCACGCCGCTCCAGCTTAGACAAGGAGATGAAGCACAGTCCAGACAGGGCAGGCAAGAGCCCTCCTCCTCCTCCTCCTCCACGGAGGTCAGTTGATCACTGAGCATCAGGAAGGACTTTCTACTGGTTAAAATCACAATTCACCTAATATTTGTATTTGTTTTATTGTCTTCTCAGAATCCATGCTGTCACTTCAGGTCTCACAACAGGAAGGTCAGGAGAGGTGGTCTTTGTAACTAGGAAAGAGCCTGTTGGAGCCCAGGTTTGTTGTGCCTTCAGCTAAGACAGGTGTACCATGGACACTTCCAGTCTGGCCCGTCACCCTCCTGACATGAGTAACTTTACACGCTAACTATTGCCAAGTGGAAGTACATTATACATTTTCCCACAAAAATACTTTCTTAAAATACTATCTTTTGTTTTTGAAATGTTTTACATTATATAAAGAAGAGTCACAATAAAGAACAAGCTAGGAGAAAAGAATGAAAACAACCTGAACACTATTTTGTTGGAGGGATTCACTCATCCACATTAAATTCAAGTGTTCCAATCACTTCCGTGGCCACAGGTATTTAGAATCAAGCACCAAGCAGACTTGTGCAAAAGCACTACAAACATTTCTGAAGCTTTATATCACAAGTACAATGTAGAGTGTTGGATGCAGTACTCTTTTTTTTTTGACAACTTTATTTATGATCTTCCAATATGACAAAAGTACAGAAAAATACAACTCAAATTGTGATTACAAACACAGCCATTGTGAAACCGGTTGCGCCACACAGTGCAAACCAGTTGGATGCAGGAAAACGTATAATCCATGGGCACAAACAAATAAAAACTACCATGTGAACAAGGCAAAAAAACACCCCCCCCCACAAAACCCACCAAAGAACAAAACAAACAAAAATAGAATAGAATAAATACATAAATAAAAGGGGGGCTGCATTGTGCAGTTCTTTTTGGCTTGCTACAGATAGTAGGTGGGTTTAAAGAAAGAAAGAGAAAAAACCCAAACACACATAAAAGCAGTAATACATCATACTTCAGTAAATGACGACTTCTCCACATATTCAACAAAGGATGACCAGGTTTTGTAGTATTTACTTTGAGACCCTCTCAAACTGTATCTCAGATGCTCTATCTGCAAGCACCTCATCACCTCTCTCACCCACTGAACAAACACTGGCGGACCTGAATCCTTCCATTTAAGAAGAATTAGCCTGCGTGCCAGGACAGATGAGAAAGCCACTGCATTCATTTGATAAGAAGTTATCCCGTGGTGGTTTGGGAGTACACCAAAGACTGCTGTCATCGGATTGGGATCAATTGTTTTCCCACACATATATAAAATAACCTTACAAACGAATTCCCAGAACCGTTTCAGATCAGAGCAGGTCCAGAACATATGGCTCATAGTGGCGGGTGATTGCTTGCACCTTGGACATCTATCATCAGAGGTATTGTATATTTTGGCTAGTTTAGCTTTGGTTAGGTATGCCCGGTGAAGAATTTTAAACTGTATTATACAATGCCGTATAAAGATTGAGGATTCATGCATCCTGCTCACACTAAGGTCCCATAGGTCGTCTGGGATCTGGAGGTTTAAGTCCAGCTCTCAGGTGTTTCTGGCTGTGGACACAGTCTGCCTTTATATGCTGCATCCTGCATCGCTCTGAGCTGGTAAAAAAAGATGATTTGATGCAATAGGGGAGCAGACAAGTGACCGCCTCAGCCCGAAATGTCGTCGACCCTGAAACCAGACATTGAGAGAGTTCTTAACCACAGGATTTTTAAAATTAACATTGCGACTGACTGGTAGACCTGAACACAGTATTGCAACAGGGGATATGGTGAGATTACCGTCTAGCTCCATAGTGGACCAAGGCGGCCCTCTGCCCTCCCTAAAAGCCCGCATCCAGGTGGATAGTTTCACAATATTGGCAGCCCAACAATAATACATAAAGTTTGGTAGGGCCAGGCTGCCTTCCGACTTAGAACACTGTAACAGGGATTTTCTTGGAACTTTTTTGTCCCAAATAAAAGATGATATGAGTCCGTCTAACTGGGTGAAAAAGGTTTTAGGAAGAAAAAGGGGTATCATCTGGAAGAGGTACATGAATCGAGGCAAGACTACCATTTTAATTGTGTTGACCCGCCCAGCAAGAGAGATGGGTAATGCTGACCAGCGTGCCAAAACCAATTTTGTTTTCTCTAATAAAGGGGTAAAATTTTATTTAAAAAGATCCTGATAAGTGTCTGTGATTTGAATACCCAAATAGGTGAATGAGGAGTGTTCCAGTCTAAACTGAAAGGCTGAGTAGTCAGCCTCCTTTGCCAGACTGTTAATAGGGAACATTGTGCTTTTAGCCAGGTTCAAACTGTAACCAGACACGCGGCCAAAGGATCCAATGAGGTCCAGAACTGAAGGAATTGATGCCTCCGGATCTGTAATATACAGAAGGAGATCGTCTGCATACAAGGAGCACTTATGAATAGTGATCCCCCTTATTCTGGGGTCCGTTCTCAATGCTGCTGCCAGCGGCTCTATTGCCAGATTGAATAGCAGGGGGCTTAAGGGGCATCCCTGTCGGGTACCTCTATGTACTGAAAAGTATTCTGAAATGGTCTTATTGGTGCAGACTGAAGACAGGGGCGCTGAGTACAGAGTCCTGATCCATGAAATAAAATTAGAAACGAAGCCAAAATTTTTTCAAAACGGAGAACAGATATTGCCAATCCACGCAGTCAAAAGCCTTCTCGGCATCCAGTGAGACTATTATCTCGGGGTGATCAACTGAATGGTCAGAATATAGGATATTTAACAGCCGTCTGATATTGAAATATGACTGGTGGTTCACTATAAAGCCTGTTTGGTCCTCATGTATAATAGAAGGTACTACCTTCTCAATACGAAGTGCAAGAGCTTTTGTGAGGATCTTATAATCCACATTCAGTAGACTAATGGGGCGATAGGATCCACATTTTTGAGGGTCCTTGTCTTTTTTGAGTATTACAGAGACAGTGGCTTGGGACAGAGTTTGAGGCAACGTGCTTGTTGCCTGAATTTCTGAAAAAACCTCAGACAGTAAAGCAACTAACTCGCCAGCAAAGCATTTATAGAAATCACACGAGAAGCCGTCTGGGCCCGGTGCCTTGCCATTTTACAAGGAATTAACTGCCTGCAATATTTCCGCAGAGGTAATAGGTCTTTCTAGTAGCTCACGTTGGTCTGGGTTAATAGTGGGAGTATCTATGTTCCTCAAAAAGGAATCCAAGTCAGCCTCTGAATAATCAGTGCGGGAAGTATAGAGATCCTGATAAAATAACTTGAAAGCAGCATTAATTCCGTCAGGGTGTGTTACCACCTGACCGGAGTCTAACTGTATGTCGGGTATAGACTGAGCTGCGGCGGATTGACGAAGCTGATGCGAAAGATATCTACCTGCTTTTTCACCATGCTCGTATTTATGATGTCTTGATCTAAGTAGGAGCTTCTCAGTTTCTTTAATTGAGAGGGTGTCAAATTCAGACTGCAGCAGTACCTTCTGCTTATATAAATCAGCGGTTGGACAGGTAGCATATTGTGTGTCAATGTTAGCTATGAGCTCTGTCAGCTCTCAGAGCCGTTTGTTTTGCTTTTTATTCTTATAAGACGAAAAAGAAATAATTTGGCCCCGCAGATATGCTTTTAGTGACTCCCAAATTATAGATTTTGAAACATCTGGAGTGTTATTTGTTTCTAGAAAAAGCTCGATGTGGTGTTCAATGAACTTGCAAAACTCCTCATCTGACATTAATGCTGAGTCAAATTTCCAGAACCGCTGCCTTGCGCACACGTTTGGATATGCGATATCAACCTGCACTGGTGCATGATCAGAAATTACAATTACATGATATTTACACATAGTGACCCTTGGGATAATAATAAAATATCCAGAAGGAAATAATCAATCCTGGAATACGAATGATGCACGGGGGAGAAGAAGGAATCGTATTTTGCTAAGGGCTCAGTGATACGCAGTGGATCTGAAATGCCATAGTTTTGAAGAAATGTGTTCAGAACGGACACTGATCTGGAGGTCCCAGTAGACTGACGCGGCTTAGACCTGTCAAGGTTGGGATCGAATACCAGATTCAGATCCCCGCCCATAATCAGGTGATGCGTATTGAAGTCTGGCAGCAGGCCAATTAGTCTTATAAAAAATTGTGGATTGTCCCAAGTTGGTGCATAAGTATTTACCAAGATAACTGGAGTGTTATGGAGCTTACAAGTAACTATCAGAAAGCGACCATTCACATCACATTTTACATTTGAGGTGATGAAGGGAAAATTTTTCCTAACAAGAATGGCAACCCCCGCGATTTAAATCCAGAATGGTAGACCTGGGAAACCCAACTTTGTGACAGCCTCTTGCTTTGCGTGGAACACAGATGTGTCTCCTGTAGAAAGACAATGTCCGGTTTGAAAGTTGACACATGAGTGAATATCCTTTTGCATTTTCTAAAATTATTTAGGCCTTTCACATTCCATGTAATAAATTTAGTAGAATCAGGTGTAGTTGCAGCACTTTTGGTTACACAGTTGGCCATATTCACACTTTCAAGACAATCATGACAGGCAAGCTGAACAATAATTTGGGGTAAGTATACGCACAAAACTGCAGCCAACAAGAAAAAAAGAAATTTAAAAAAAAAACAACAACAAAAGAGCAAAAGTAAAAACCCAGAGTAACTATAAACGTAACTCCCACAAATCGGGAGCAAACTACGCCCTGCCCCCCAAAAGAGCTTATATCCCCCGCTCTTTTTCTTTCCCTCCTTCTTTCTCCCTTTTCTTCTCCCCAGTCAAGTCTGTCCCGTGCTCAGCAAATGAAAATGAAATAAACAATAAAAGCAAAGGTGAATAAAATAGACCAATACGGAAGGCTGGGATGGTCCATTTGGTACAGTAAAGCAGTTGGGCATCTTTCTTTGCCTTTAGACAATAATTCTGATGGCAAAAGATCCAAACGGGACAGACAAAAACAAAAACAAAAAGAGCTTATATCCAACATGTCTGTGAAGGTTCTCAGTCATCCAGGTCATTCAGTTCTGAACTGAACTGAAGAAGCTTCTCGGATGAGAGGTGAAACGTCTTCAAGCAACTTAAAGAAGTCCAGACGCTTTTCTTTGCAAGCTCCTTTGACTATATCCAACATGTCTCTTCACTCCCCAAATACAAAAGTTGCCCCTAGCAGGGAACGCCAACTATGACCCAGTTGTTAGACATCTGGCAGATTGGAAAGGCACACGTGACTTCTCTTGGTCGATTACTTCACTCAGTGATAAACAATTATTTGCAGACCTATTAAATTATGAAAGAAGCAAAAGTTCAAACCTCTCGAAAGTGCAGTCTGAGTCAGTGAACAATAGAGAGTCAAAAAGCAACTGAGGTCGCACAGTCCACTCAGCCCGTGTCTTGATTCCCACACACAGCCAAGATGCGATTCCTGACGTAGTCTTTAGCAGCCGTTGGATTGGTGAATATTTCCTCACCAAGAGGAGAAGAAATCCTCAGCTTCGCTGGGTATAGCATCCGGAATCTCACACCCCGACATCCGCGCAGTAGATCTTTAACTTCTTTAAAGGCCCCCCGTCTCTTCGCGACTGCAGATGGCAGGCCCGGGAAAATTAGGATTTTGACTCCATCATGCGTCAGGGGACTGTGTACCTCCTCCTTTTCTTGAACGTAATGAAATTTGACAATAAGTGGCCTGGGTCTCTGGTCTCTCGCAGGGATGGGCTGGAGGCTGCGATGTGCCCGATCCAGTGTCGGAGCGGTATCCAGGGCCAAAACCTCCTTTAGTAGCTGGGCCACAGAGTTGACAGGGTGCGTCCCAGTCTCAAAGTGCTCTCTCACGCCAAATATTCGAATGTTGCATCTGCGCTGTCTCCCCTCAAGGTCTT
>NW_005187719.1:531348-532310 GCF_000239375.1 Pundamilia nyererei
TGGGTTTGGTGGTTTCCAGGAGAACAGTGTAAAGTTTAGTGAAGGGTTGTTTTTCAGGTGCTGGGCTAAATCCCTTAGTTCGCGTGACAGGAAGTCTTAATGCTTCAGCATACCAAGACATTTTCATCCTCCAAACTTGTGGGAACATCTTCCCGTTCAAACATGACTGCACACCAGTGCACAAAGCAACATCCATTAAGCCATGGCTGCAGAAGTTTGATGTGTGGCCTCACAGAATCCTGACCTCAACCCGATAGAACACCTTTGGGATGAATTAGAGCGGAGACTTCTCATTCAACGTCAGTGTCTGACCTGCAATTCTGAAAGAATAGTCAAAATTCCCCATAAAAAAGAGTTCGATTCAATTCAGTTGCCTCAGGGTGGTTTATAATGTAAGGTAAAGACTAAGGTAACACAAAGAAAACACATGTAACCCCAACAAGGAAGGAAAAACTCCAGTTTAACAGGAAGAAACCAGGCTCAGGGAAGGGCAACTAGTTGCCGCAACTGGGTGGGGTGAGAGAAAGGAGACAAGTCATAAAATGTGCCCTGGAAGAGAGCCAGAGATTAATAATAACTCATAATTAAATGCAGTGTGAGTGAGAGAAGGAGAAATGCTCAGTGCATCATGGAAAGCCCACAGCAGCCTAAGTCTATTGTAGCATAACTAAGGGAGGATTCAGGGTCACCTGATCCAGCCTGAACTATAAGCTTTGTAAAAAAGGAAAGCCTTAAGCCTAGTCTTAAAAGCAGAGAGGGTGTCTGTCTTGGGTCTGCGCTTCCACAGGCCCCGCTGGTTTAGAAACTTATTCCCGTTAACGAAGCAAGGAAGCAAGACGAACAGCTTTAACCGGTTTTACTTGCTAGCAAGGGAGGCTGGTCGGAACCAGGCTCTTGGAGCTGAACGCTCCTCACCCGCCTCCTAGCCAGCATCAAATAAAACAGCCTTCCTTGCTGCCTTT
>NW_005187719.1:532593-543835 GCF_000239375.1 Pundamilia nyererei
AAAGGAATGTCTTTGATCATACAGTTTGAACCAAGACTTACAAATTTAAGTAACACACTGACAACATTTAACAATTTGACTCCAACAGTCTGTCTCCCAAACAGACAATCTAAGCAACAAATAAGCACTTTCTTTTTAGTTCTTCACACTTAACATTGAAACACTGCACTATGTTCAAAAGAGTAACTGAGTAAATAAATCAAACCACAGATTAATTTTAGTACAACAAACCCTGAAGTTAGAGCGACAGTTGTATGTTTTTTATTAGTAGTAGTTTATTACTAGTGTCTGTGTTAGCCCTTTGGCGAACTGGTCAGGGTGACAAAATGTTAAACCTATGACTTCAAATTGTAGTTTAATTAATGTTACACATCCTTTCACAACAGCCAACAGCGCATTCTTGTTTAAAAAAGATGAAGTGACTCCAATGGTTTTAGACAATGAGCTTTCTCAGTGACAGAAGACACCTAAATTCTTTTTGTTCTGTGTTTCACAAGCAGTCTGCACAGGATGAAGCTGATAAAGGAAAAGAGCTACCTCTAGTTCCTCAGCTCAAACCTCCACGACAGCCACCAGAGGTCAAACACAAATCCCAGATGTGCACTGCTGCACATCTGGCTATATCCACCTCTGCCCCTGCTGCAGTGTCAGCACAAAGACAAGAGGGGGAGGAGGAAGAGGAAGAGGAGAAAGTCTTGAAAGAACTGCAGGTATACTAAATAAATAGTTATTTTTAAGATAAAATTTTTAATCTGAAGAAAACACCAGGTTGCTAATACTGAGATGAGCCTGTGGAAAGCTAAATCTAACAGTTAAAAATCCAGGTTTGTGTTTTAGTTTAGCCTGCCCTAAGTGGACTAAACATGCTTCTGCTTTGACTAATAATTTCAGGATTTTCTCTGCTTTTAACTGACAAAAGCTGAACTTTACTTGTTTTCCTGTTAATGATGAATTTGTCATGACAAACAAATATTAAACCTGTTTCAGAAATTTTTTTTTCCAGTGAGCATCACTGGACAGTGTTCTGCTGTATTTGCTGTAAGATACTGATTTTTGTAGTTAGAGATGGACACTGTGTAAACATATGGGGTGGCTGTAGCTCAGGAGGTAGAGCAGATCATTTACTATTCAGTGGTTCAGTCCCTGACTCCTCTGATGCATCCCTCCAAGTGTGAATGTTAGCTTGAAAGCACTTAAGCCTAAAAACGTGCTTGTATGAATGGGTCAATGAGGCATGTTGTGTTTTCAGTGCTCAGGTAGAGTAAAAGCTCTTTATAAGAACCAGTCCATTTACTTTACCATTTGTCATTATGTGCAGTGTGAAATATTGTTGCAATATAGAGGTTGGCCTTTATGTGTTTTTTGTTAGCTCTGGTTTAACTCATCTGGAAGTTTGTTACATTCTCATGTAATTCTGTTTAAATCGTGGCTGAAATGAACTGTTTGCATTATATTCCTGTCACTTTGATTTTTTAATTTCCTATTACAAAAACAAGAAGAAAAAAAAGATTACAGTGAGGAATTAGGAGTAAAATGAAGTTTTAGTTTTTCTTAGCCCATATGAGAAGCTTCCTTTCTTCATAAACATGCTGCCTGTGCTGTTCGTGCTCTGTACCTACCTTTTTGGAAAAATAAACTGTAGCTGTTCGCGTTCTTTGACTCTTCAAATAATTAATTTCCTTTTAAACTGGGATCAAACTTTCTTTCACCCTTAAACCATTTATTGGTAAGCACAGAGTTGTGGGTTTTTTCATATCAGTTTATGGGTTAAATATGGTGGTGGCAGCACCATGCATCGCAATAGAGGATTAGTGTGCCAAAGCCTTCTCTAAGGAAAAAAAGTCATTTATTCTGTCTCAAGAGCTATTCAAAAAAATCATCATTGTCATATATCGGCTCTGATCATTGCTGTATTACATTTAAAGTAAAATAATGAATGATTGTACTGAGAAAACATGGATGTAAATTTAAAGTAATTATTGTGCAGAAAAGGCGAAATATGTACTGTTTCTGTTGTTGTTTCATTTTACCTTTTCTGTTCATAGGTGACAGAACTGACAAATAAGAATCACTCATCAGTTGGAAATAAACAAAATGGAAAAAAGGAGAGGACGTTTCTAAACTCACAAGTAGCTAATGAGTTAGCAACATGTGACCAACAGTCAGACCCTCAGCTGTGCTTTACAAATGACTACCCTGTCATAGCAGCAGCTGGACTAAAAGCAAACAGAGAAGGTGGGGAAAACAGTCTCACTGAGAACAAAGTGGAGACGGTAATTGAACAAGTGCCTTCTTGTCCAACAGTAAAGGATGTGGAGATATTTCCACTGGGAACTTTAAAAGATGTTAAACGTTTCCAGACTGATGAGGAGGAGCCAACATCAAGTCAGGACAAAGATATAAAACTAGATGAACTTAGAGTAGGAAGAGTTTCACAGAAAGAAAATGTCAGAACTCCTAATCAAGTGAAAGAGTTTGTTGGACAGGTATCGTCGCCAGCCACAAAAGAAAAGAAGGTCAAGGTTACAACAGTTGTTACTCTACAGAAAGAAAACATTCAAGGATGTGCCAAAAGTCCCAAAGACATGAATGAAACCGCCAAAGAAGCGTCAGAGAAGAAGTCTAATGTGATGGTGGTTCTAACTTTAGAATCCAGTGAAAACGAGAGGACATCAGGTCCACCAGTCCAGCAGAATGCGTCACTGAGGCCTGACCAGGAGTGTGTAACTTCAACCTCCGTTACAAAACCTTCCCCATTGTCACCCATCTTAGATTGTAGTAGCAAGCAGGGGAACCGGGAACAAACAGTGCTAGTATCTGGTAACCAGCTGCAATACACAGAAGACGGAGGTAGCCTGAGCTGTGATGAGGCTGGTGAGGGACCGCCCCCTCCACCGCCTCAGATTTGTAAATATAGCCGTATAATCTCCAAGACCAGAGTCAGACCACAGTCCAAAGAGGAAACCTCAGCCAAAATGAATGGCTCTCAAATACAAACAGTATCTGGGGACACCGCTGGTGAGCCCACCTATGTAGGACATGAGAACCACGGTTTTGAGGACGGTAATGATCAGTTTGACAGAAAACCTATTATTGTTTTCTTGAACCAGCCCGTGGACTTTCAGTCGGCCTACAAGCGGCTGTCTACAATCTTTGAAAGTGAGGAAGATACTGGTGGGATTTTTTCTCCAGAGAGCATTTCAGAGGAGGAAAAGACAAACCAGGAGGAAGAGGAACAGGGTATTAGAAAAAGTAGTATCGCGAATATTAATATGGGATCGCTCACGACAGGAGATGGTCAGAATCCTCCACAAATACAGCATGAAGGACCTTCAACAGATAAAAGCTCCGCTCTTGAAAACCAGGGCCAGACTGAATCACCTTCACTTAAAAAAACTGAGACAAAAAGGAAATTCAAATTCAAGTTCCCTAAAAAAAGACTGACAGCATTTAGCCAGGCTATCAAAACAGGAAACAGGGGCAAACAAAACAGGGAAGAAGTTGTTGTTGATGAGGAGGAAGTAGCAGCATGTGGCACAACAGTCAAGGAGACCAAGAGCCAGACAAATAAATCGCAGATGTTTAAAATTAATAAAATGGAACAAATGAAGTTGGACGAAAGCAGTGCCTGCGACAGAGACAATATCTCCTCTTATATTAATACCAGACATTCAGAGTCACATAACCGGGTAGAGGAGCTCTGCAAAAATGCGTTCGACTCTATAGACAGTCTCGAGAAGTCGATTAAACAGTTGGAAATCAGTGTGGAGAGTATAACTGCCCCTGCTTCTTTATGTGACTCAGCTGACAAAGCTCAGCTTAAAAGAAAAGTCAAACAAGAACGAGAGAGAAGTCCGTCCAAAAGGTCAGCGACTCAGATCACTAAGGGTCCAAATCCACCTGAGAGTAAGAGAGCCAAACCCCAGACTGCACGTGCCAGCGAAAGAAACGGCATCAAGAAACAGGTCTGATATTCCTCTGCCCAGCTGTTTCACTGCAGTTTGCTGAGATGGTGGTGGGCAGCGTTACCATCTACCTCTGTGTTCTTTGAATTTGTCTTTCACCAGCTTTGAATTCCTCTCACAGACAAATCTTCAAACTACCCAAAATTAACAAGAAAACTGATGCATTTAATCACATCTCCGATGGAAAGTTGTTTTCCTACCATAACCTAGGTTTTCTGAACACAAGTGTGGGTTCTGCATTGCTGTTTGCCTTTTTCTTCTTCATGTGTGCCTTTCAGGGAAATTCTTTGCTGCTGTTGCTGATGTTTGAAAAGGAAAACAGTACTATGTGAGAGGGTGATCCTTAAAAATCCCGACTCTTCTACTGCTTTAGAAGAAGAAGAAGTCAAGATTTTTTCCACTTTAAATGACTCAGTCTTTTAAAACTACTTCAGTAGATACCAAAAATTAGTTATAATTCTTTTTACTTTAAAGGCCAGTATGAATACACAGCTTCATTGCTTGTTTTTTTTTATCGTAAAAACCAAAAAGAAAGAAAAAATGGCAGCTCCCCTGAGATGGGTCAGTGATTGGCAGCAGCATTGATTTTCATGCATTTTTATTTTTTCTACAGTGTCATTAAATGTCCGATGTCATCTGTAATCTTGATTTATGCTTTAATCTAAAGCTCTTGACTGCTTCTAATTGAATCTTGTAAAAACATTCTGTATCTCCTACATGTTTTTCAGCAACACACAGTATAGTTTTTAGCTTTGACTAGTAAAAGGGCTATATAAATGTAGTTTATCCACCATTGTCTCATACTAACCTTTTGTTTACTTTTGTAAATGGCAGACCTCCAGCAGCACCTCCAGCTCTTCTGCTCTGCGATCTCATGCCAAATCTCACCGTGCCTCTGGATCACCAGAAAAGACTCCTAAGGGCCAGCAGCAGTTCACCCAGAAACAGGCCAGCCAGGTAAATGAAGTTTGAGGACACCTGAGGTTAACAGCTCTGAGTCATCGTAGACTAAAGAGGAGTTCATCTAATGTTTCAAGGATTTGTATTCTTGTTTGGTGTTTTTGTTGTTGGTTTTTTGTGTCAACCATCATTATATTCTTCTACAGTTGCACCTCACAGTGCAAAAACATAAATGATAGTTTTATAATAAATATACTGAAGCTTCAATTCAATTCAGTTGTCTCCAACTCAAGTCAATAAACCTATACTTGTAACTATATGGGACAAGAGTCAATATAACTGTGCTATTAGAAAAGCAGAAACCATGCTCTACATGATAGAAATGTAAGCACTGCATGACTCTGGTGCTGTTTCAACCCCATCTACCTACCTACTGTGTGTGTAGAGAGAGTCCACAAAGTGGTCCAAATGGAGCAGGATAGCTGGGTGCTGTGTAATAATGGACAAGGAAATGACCTTAAATTGAGTTTGATGTTTTGATTGCACTTGTGTGTGTTCTGCAGTGGATTTTTGTCCTGTTCTTCTTTTTTCAGATGTGCGTCGTCCTAAAGTTTCTAGATGTACTGTCAAGATACACTCCCTGTATACATTAGAGATTTAGTGACATCTCCTATATCGAAATTAAACATGTAATGTCTTGAAACTAGACAAATTTGACACTGAAGTTTCTACATCAGTGAGTGAATCTTGACCTGCATGTAACCTGTACAACTATCCTTCATCTGGCAGTGAGTTTTTCTGAGTTCAGAACTCCATTTCTTTAAACGCAAACACATCAGGATTCATAATTTACAGAAATGAATAATTCTGTGGAAACATCTGCCACTGATTCACTTCATGTTTATGGCACGAAGAGGTTTCCCATCCTTTAAGCACTGCATGGATGTTTTACCGTTCTTGTTTAGTGATGCATTGAAAAAGGGCTGCAGCTATTTATTATTTTAGTAATCAAATAATCTATTGATCATTCCATTGATTAATCCGATAGGAAATACTTTTGTATGTACTTAATGAGAAATAATAAATATTCAAAAGAGAAAAAACACAGGTCTTTCAAATAAACTGCTCATTGGTTTCTATTCTAGAAATTAGTTTAACTGCATAAATCTACGGTGGCCCCTAGAGACAAAGAGACAAAGCACTTACAAACTCCAAAACAGAGTGATTTATAAACACATGGTGAGTGAAAAGGGGTGAGAAAGGGAGAAACACTCAGTGAATCATTAGAAGCCCCCAGCAACCGGTCTACTGCAGCATAACTGATCCAGCTTTGTCAAAAAGGAGCCTAGTCTTAAAAGTAGAGATAGTGTCTGTCTCCTGAATCCAAACTGGAAGCTGGTTCCATAAAAGATGGACCTGAAAACTGAAGGCTCTGCCTCCCATTCTACTCTTCCTGCTCCTTTTTGAACATGAACTTTATTTGGAGTTGTGGTTGCTCGTTTTCCTTTTGTTTTGCTTTGTTCATTTGTCTCTTTTAATTCTATTTTGTTGTACTTTTTCAACATGTTCAAAATAAAGATTCAATCAAATCAAATCAAATCAAATATATCAAGTGATGTTCTCCTGTCGTGTGCATGTCACTGCCACTGATTTGTTGTAACCCGCGGTGTCAGCAGAAGCAGTAAAGCATTGTGTTGTTGCTTTGCGTGCTTCTCTGATTAAAGCCTAGCTCGAGGAAACACCCATCTGTCCACTTCTCACTGCCCAGATGCCACTGATGACCTCCAAACCTGTCCTCTTCCTGCTCCTCCACTGCTTCTTCACCTTCAGCCTTCTCTGCCTCCTTCAGATGTGCCTAGCTGTCGTTCCTGAACTCTTTGCTGAAAAACTCCTTCAGTTTGTCCATCAGGCTCTTCACCTTGATCCCCCTCTCCGTCCTCTTCATTTCCTTCCATTTCCTTGTCCTCACAAAACTTTTTTCCCATCTCTGAATCTGAGTCGTCTCCTCCCTTCTTCTAGCCACGCCTTGTCAGCACACCACCTTAACATGAGTCCAGCCCACCGTGGGCTTCGCAGCAATGGCAAGTGTCGGCATCGCCTCATCTTCACCTCCACCTCGGCTAATATTACTCCTCACCCTCCTCCTCTGTCTCGACTTCTTCCCCATTTTCTTCTCTCCCCATCGCAGTGACTCAAGGGGCAAAGAGTGTACCAACCCCAGCTCTGCAGGATGTAGCAAGAAACGCACAGGGAGCCAAGCTGTACGTGTGCATGACGGGCACTGTCATGGCTTCAAAGCATACAGACATATCACTGTGTATAATGCATGTATGATGGCATTTAATGGCATCTGGAAACACAAAATCCCTGAACAATATTACTATGAGAGAAAATGCCACACAAGACCACACAGGCCAAAAAAGTAACCGAGAAAAAAAATGTGTCTAAAAAATCCCAAATGCAAAGATAAATAAAAGTGTCATAAAGATGCCCAGTTGCTTTCTTTCCAAGTGCTACATGTATGATTTTATCCATGCACATAAACAAGCAAATTATTCTCAACGTGTGTTTGTCCCCTAATCACCGTTATCAAAATGTGAGATGACAAGAAATTAAGGTCCAGTGAGGACGGCATTTCTTTAGCTCTTCAGTCCTTCACAGAGAGGTCCAGATGTTAGAACAGTGTGTTAAATTTAACATTCTTCACCAGTCTTCAACCTGTATGTCAAAAATGTAACCAGTAATGTTGAATAAAATTGTCTCCGTATATTAACTTTAATCCATAGATATTTCTTTTACACGATCTCCATGCAGATGTTCTCATGAGCTCAACGACTGCAGATAATCAAGTGAAAATATTTCCCAGCAGATTGTAAATGACTTCAAATCAGCTCGGCTTCACTCGTCCACTGCACTAAATTGCTTAAGTAATTTCATGAACTGAATATAAATGCTAGGGCTAGTTTAGTTCATTAGCATAATATATAACAGGAACACAGGGAATATTTTTAACAGAGTAATTACCTTTATTAATGATGCTCACAACCTAGCAAGGTTTACTTCTAGTGGAGTGTTTGTATACTGCAGGGGCATTTATTAAACCAAATACTTCTTTCAGCCCTGGTGTTTGTCAGTGAATATTTTGATTGTTACTGTAGAAAACATTTTTAAGATATTTTTCCTCTTTGCTGCAAATTTGAAATGCTTAGTTTAAAAAAAAATCCTAGCACTTCTTCCTCCTGGAAGAACTGCAAAGATGTCCATAAAGAGTTCACGAGACTTTCAGTGAAAGACAGACGTTGCTATGGTTTAGTCTGCTCCATTGAGTTACCATTCGTTGATAAATCAGCTGAAATCCATTGGACTGGGTTGCCCATTGGTTGGACGCCGTGTTGGTTTTTTTTCTGCCTGTCATATTATCTTCGTCTATGAGTTAACTTCACAACATGCCCACAACATTTACACCCATTGGTCAGTTCTTCAGAAGAGAAATTGAATCGAATAACACACTGTAGTTGCTGTAGTCATCATAATGGAGCCATGGTTTAGTATTTTTCAAAACCATTTTTCCAGAAAGCTTTTCCTGGTGTTTGTTTATGTTACAGCAGAGAGCTTTCTGTTTTGGGGGTTCAATACTGCTGAATATTGAGGTTGTGACTATCAGAGTTTATCCAAAAGACAATCCCATACAGACTGTAAGCTGTTTAAGAATTTAACGTGTAAAACTGTCAGTATAGAGCTTTTATGTAGCTACTGTTAACATGAAGTGCTGTGCAAATGTTTCAGGTATTAAAACTAAACTGTTAAAAACTGATGCCCTGAGTAGGTTTTTTTGCTTGCACTGTACTGTAGCTGGTGCATACTGTGCTCATTTCCATTTGTTTGTAGTGACTCTTGTCAAAATGAATGCACTTAATGTTTTATGATGGCTTTTATTGCACTTTCAAGTATGATCATTAGACCATTATAGGAGTCCAGTGAGAAGAATCACTCGGCTCAAGCAGAAGTAAAGAATGACCACACGGACGCGCCACGTGGTTGAAGAACTAAAGCAAAAACATTTCAAATTTAAACAGTAAAAAGAATATACAGAGGTCAGTGTTGCTCTCTGATATTTACCACAGGATCGGTGTTTTAATCTCTTTTAATGTCATATTGACTTCAGCTGTTGCTTCCATTGGTACCTTCCTGTCATTTTTGATGTGCAGTTCTTTGCCCACTTACTGTGACTGTACCATTAAAAACAGTAATATGTTCCTTGTTAACTCCATTTAATGTTGTTAATGTTTTTGCTTTCACTGATAACTACCCAGTCAGTGTTGTCATGTTATAGTTTGTGTGTGATTCTTACTTCTGAATCGGAATAAGTACGCGGGACAACTGTGTGCACTAAGACCAACTCTTTACTCACTTTATTTCCGCCTGCATGCATTGCCAGTGTGCAACACGTAATTACACAATCGAACAATAAACACATACAGCCCATACAACAAATGTTGCATCTTCAAAAACAAAAATAGATAACTGAGCCTTACACCGGAGTATCGTTGCGACTTGTTTACTGAACCTTCTTTTCAGTGCATGTTCAGAACATCAGTGTCCATTTTACTGCGTCCTACAGGACCCTCTCTTCTTCCTCTTTCTTACAACATTAATGTAACACAGAACCAATACTGCTTCTCCTGGCATTACCATGGTAACGACACTCATTCTATCTGCTTCTTTCAGATGAATAACAGGAACTTGGGATGTAGGTATCTATGAATAATAACTATTATGCATACCCATATATTTATAAAAACAACTAATTTCTTGCGATGCCAGGGACAATTATGAATACACTACATCTCCCCTTTTAAACAAAAACAGAATATTTCTTTTCTCCCTTTCCTTTGGAGCAAGCAGTGCGCCGTCCGGCAGTGTCAGCTCCAGCTGCGATGGAAGTATCGGCAGTGTGGTTCGCAGACGTGGTGCAGTGGTGTAGCTTTATAGGCAAGAAGAGCTCGATATGGATCAGCTGCTTTTTTTCAGTCTGTACAGCACCTTCTGCTTCTCCATTACTTTGCGGAAACTTAGGACTGCTTGTGATGTGCTTAAAGCCGTACGCTGCTGTGAAGTCTGCAAAGGTTTGACCTGAATACTGTCGCCTATTACCAGACATGAGGACCTCTGGGATGCCATGACGGGCGAAGAAAGATTTCAGGTGAGTAATGACATCGTTTGATTTTGTTTAACAAAGCAATCTCAACAAATCTAGAGTGCTAGTCAACAGCCAGAAGGTACGTTTTCCCCCACTCTGCCATGGGCGGGCAGGGTATCCTGTTGGCATGAGTGGCTCACTGTGATTGTGTCTTTCTTGAATGCATGTTCTGCATCACCATCTCAGAGTTTTGTTGACTCAGCCCGGGCCACCACACTGTTTGGCGTACACGAGCTTTACATTTTACAACACCTTGATTTCCATCGTGTAGTTTTTCCAGCACTTCATTTCTCATTGCGGAAGGAATTACAAGCCGTGTATCTTGTGTGTGAATAAAGATCAGCAGGTGAATTTATTAAAGTGTGAGTTCAGGTGAAATCAGAGAGGTGTGTGTTAAAGAGTGTGTAAATGCCCACTGTGACGTCACATCCACAGTGTGTCATCAGTGTTTGTGGTCACAGTGTTTCTGTTTTCATGTTCAGGTTCTCGTTTAAAGTCTCTGTCGCTCACACTTTACTGTTAAATGTTTGAATGTTTAAATGTGAGTGTGTGCCTGTGTAACAGCGCCCTCTAGTGGCCTCCTGCACTATGAGCTCTGCAGACAGGAATGAGCTTTGAGCAGCTCTATGTAACCCTGGTAAACATAGCTGTCAATAAATAAAGCCTGCTAGTAAAAACAGTCATAAGAAATATATTACAGGTGATAAATAATCAATAAATAGATCATAATGGTTAAAAAACTAATTAAAAAACAACAACAATGATGCAATTCATGGTATAGTGTTTCATTTGTGTTTAAAAACATCCATCCAACCATCTTCATCCGCTTTATCCGAGGCCGGGTCGCGGGGGCAGCAGCCTAAGCAAAGAGGCCCAGACATGTTAAAGGTTAAAAAACTTGCTGCTTCACTGTGTTTTGAAGCATGTGTTAATTCAGGTAGAATGGGTAAAATATGTGTTCAGACTCTTATGATAACTATAATAAGAACATAACTGAACGGGACTTGGTGAGTAGTGTTGGTGAGATGAAGCCTCGTGATGAACTGAAGCTTCTATCCAACTGGTCGATTTATGGTTTGAAGCATTGTGATGATTCATTTGCTCTACTGCGCCATCAAGTGGACGATTCTAGTGAAACAGGCTCTGTGATTATAATGATGTGATGTGTAAACCTCTA
>NW_005187720.1:0-5052 GCF_000239375.1 Pundamilia nyererei
CCTAACCGTACCCCCTTTACCCCATTTCACCCCTGTCCCCCACTCTAACCCTCATTGGGACTATAATTAGTGGGAGGAGTTAGAAATTTCAAATTTTATAATTGTTGCATGGTAAATATGGGTTGATATGAATGGGGGATGATAGAATAAATTATTGGGGGAAGTACAAATTTGCGGTTTTTTAGAAAAATTCATGGGGGATTAAAAACATATTTACAAATTAAAACCATGGTTACATGGTAAATATTTCAGATTTACATCGTAAACACAATGGGCGCATGGGATTTGGGGATTTAAAAATTTGCAGGTCCAAAATTCATGTTTAAGAATCATTACATATAATTTGTGGTTAAAAATTCGCAATTTAAAACTGGATGACAAATGGTACTGTAAAATATGATAAATAAATACATTGGGGCCTATGAAAATTTAGTACATACAGGGTAATATCAAAATCCATGGAAATGGTATTTTTTAGAGTTAAAATGAAAGGGCAATATACATAGAAACAAAACTGACTGAGAAAAGCGAATGGGATTTTAAACTGAACAGAGGGTATAAAAGGAGCGGATACAGCGAGGGAGGGCATTTCGCCTTTAGACACTGACAGAGCAACATCTCTGACACATAGAGACACTACAATTTTCATTGTTTTTGTGCCACAGCCTGAAGAAGGCCCTTTTCAGGGCCGAAACGTCGCGGCGGCACACTTTACAAATTAGATTACTTTAATTCAGTTTTTATTTGTTTTTCTTTGATTTTATTTTTGTATTAACGCTTATAAATAAATAAATTGATAAAAACATCAATAAATAAATAAATACATTAATAAATACATAAGCACGTTTGTTTTCATTTTGTCTTCATTATTACGTATATAGCAAAGGCGACATTACACACAATAAATCATACGGCCGGATGGCTGCATTTGAGGATGATGGGTGGACAGTGGTCCGCCGTGGGAGACGCCAGCGTCGTCCCGGGCGGTCCAACCTTCAGCAGCAACGGGTCACCTGGGGGATGGACCGTGCATTTCCTCCTGCCCTCGAGAGAGGGGGGAGGGGTCAGTTTTTCTTCCCTAACCCCCTAACCCTAACCCCTAATAAAAAATATTTTTAAAAAAAAATTCTTTTGGGGCCTGCTGCAGGACACTTGGACACGTCAGATGGGCGCAGGTATGGCCTGTGCATTGGAGACTCCCAAATTTGATTTCCCCTAACCACCTTTTACCCTTTGCTGGGATGATCCTAGACCCCAAACTCAACCCTCTCTCTCTCTCTTTCCCTCTCTCCCTGTACTTCAGACTCAGGATGTGAAAGAAAGCCGTTTTCCAGGGCAGCAAGTGTGGGACATGGGTCCTTGAGTCAGGAGCAAGGATGGCCCATGCATTGGTGCCCAGTTTCCTTCGGCAACAGAGCCCCCATTTTCTTTCTTCCTAACCCATCAACATCACTCTATTCAAAATGGCTTATAATATGGTACAATATTAAAAACATTTTATTTACACCAAAAAATATTTTACACAAAACAAATACAGTTAAAAGGGTTACATATTAAAAACAATAGATTTTACGATGTTTAAATTGAAATATGCAGGGAAACTTAAAAAGAGTTTACACAGAGAGGGTTAATACAAGTTTGAAAAGAGGGAAGGGTATAAAGGGATGTGGAGTCAGCCGGGAACTTATTTCGAGTTGGAACTCTGAGGAGTGAACATCAGCAGCCTTGTGCAATTAAGCCACATTCTTTTTCCTTCTTTCAGGAATATAGGCTATCCTGCCCAGTGTCAATGTACAAAGAAGAGTGTGGAATGATAATCAGTTTTTTATTAATGATTGTTAAATATTTTTAAAGTGGATTAAAAAAAACACTGATTTCTGAACAATGCATAACAGAAATAATTCATATTGCTAATCATCATACAAGGCTCTTATGTTTAAAGTTAGTTACAAAACGTTCAATAAGAGCAGATTCTGTCAAATGATTATGTATAATTACTCAGAGATCCTTTCTGTCAGGTATCCTTCTCTTTAACGATGGAATCACTGTGGTTCTCATTAGCGCTGAGTCCCGTCTTAGCACGAGCTGGCGGAGTGAACAATGGAACTCCTCCATGTGGGCGATTTGTGTTTTGGCCAGCTCTACTGAATGGCTGGTACTGTGAACTGAGTTCATGCTGTTCACATAAAAACTGTTTCCTGTTATCTCTTCTCCTTTTACAGCACAAGTAAATGATCTCCATTATATTCAGGAGCACTGAAATGCCTGAAACTGCAAGCATAAAAAAGATAAAGATCGTTTTCTCTGTGGGACGGGAGACCATGCACTGGGCACCAGCCATTTCGGCGCAAGGAGACATTTTACAGTGGAACTTTAAGTGAATGAATGGAGAACCAAAGATAAAAAACTGGCTCACACTAAATCCAACTTCCAGGAAGATCTTTAAAAAGAGCTGTGTCACATACGTGCAAAAGAGTGTCCCTTTTAACTTCACCTTTCCACGATCATCCGTATATTTACGTTTCTTTAATTTAATTCCATCAACACCATCCTGCAGCTGTTCCATCATTTTTTTCTCTTTATGAATTATGTGTACAGCATATCCCAGAAAGACAAGGGTAGGAGTTGACACAAAGGTGATCTGCAGGACCCAGTAATGTACAAAGGATATTGGAAACTTCCAGTTGTAGCAAGCATGTTCACATCCTGGTTCCTGAGTGTCACAGTAGAACTCTGACACTTCATCTGCCCAAACATTGTCTGCAGCAGCACCTAGGACAAAGATCCGGAACAGGAAGAGGACGCTCATCCAGATCTTGCCCACTATAGTTGAATGAGATTGGACCTTGTGTAGCAGTGTCAGCAGGTAAGACCAGTCTCCCATGGCTGAAAACTAATTTGATATATGGAGGAAAAACACAGTTAGTACACTTAAATCACTATCCCACCCACCAGTCTGAGCCATGGTCTGACTATCCCTCATCACACTCACACACACTCTACTCAGACCAAACAATTTGCAATATGTTCTTCTAATTTGTTTCTCTTTTTCATCGACATTGATGTGTTTCTTGGAGAGAAAACCTACAAACATACAGTACAGAACTTCAGAGTCACACTGCTAGCGATCGAAGATTTATGTAAATTTGACAAGCTTAGTGCTTAGCTTGGTGTACAGCCGATCAGGACGCAGCACACAATGTGCTGTACAAAAAAAAAAAGCATGCAAAATTGCACACAAAAAGAATCCACGAAACAACTAGGCGGGCGAACCGTGATATAGCGAGAGACCACTGTATTTCCTTTGTGATTTCCTTGTCATAAGTCACTTGTTTTAACATAAAGTTTTTGACATTATAAAGTGTTGACGTTATTCCTGCTGTCTTACTATATTTTTACTAAATTTTATTTTACTTTGTTTACTATGTCTCCTTAGTTATTAGACTTTTCTTCTCCTCTGTGTAATTTGTCTTCTCAGACTTGAGACATAATCACAGGGATGAAGACATGAGGGGAATCTCAGAAAAAACAAACTATAACGGCAACCCAAGCATAATAGAAATGAACTTAGATAACCTGAAGAACTTAAAAATAAACCATAAACGTCAAAATACATTAAAATTCAAAACGGTGGATCAAATGACCCAGGATCATGACATCATGGTCATGCTCTTGTTTGCTTACCTCATGTTATAGTTTTGCATGATCCTGTTCAGGCCATGTTCATGTTCATGTCATAGTTTACATGTTTAGCTTTAGTTGATCCCAGTTTAGGTTTCAGTTCAGTCTTTTGCCTCAGTTTGCCTTGCCTTGTTTTTCTGCTTGGATATCAGCCTTAAATAAAGAGCTCGCCTTTTGTTATACTTCATTTTCTCTCCCAAGTCTGCTTTTGGGGTTGCTCCTCGTGAACCCCCCATCCCACCCATAACAAGTACTATATATCCGAATTTCCCAGAGGAACCCACCCGAGGGATTAATAAAGTTTTATCTTATCTTATATCCTCCTGTTAGACTGTGATATGGCTGTTTGAAAGAAAATAGTGAACCTTTTTCAAATTGCACATTACTTGTCCTGTTATTATGTCATTAAATGATGGACAACTTTCATGCAATTTATCAAACTATTGACCGATGTACTCCTGTAAAAATCTATTAATGTATGCAATCCACAATTTACAAACCAATTTTATAGTCTATAAAAAAATCTACTGCTGTAACACTGAAAAACAAATCAGCCAGACAATCCTACATCTCCCAACTGGTAAACAATAACCAGTCTAATTCTGCTTTTATTTTATTCACTGATAATCGATTAATCCCTGATAAACTATTAATACTACTACTGCTTTTAATACTACTGATAATAATCTGAAGATCTAAAAGAAGTTTAACATCTTCCTAAAGTCAGACATTTTCCCTGCCTCCTTTAAATGTGAGGTAACCACACCACTTCAAGAAAAAGCACATAGAATCACTAGTGAGCAAAGATTGATCACTAGTGATTCTACGTGGTTTCTAGTGGTTCTATGTGGTGATTGGCTCACATCGTATCCAAAGGGTGGAAGTGTTTATTTTTCAGTCATCAGTTTTAGATTTGACAAAAAATAAAACTTTATTCAGGGGTTCCTCAAGGGTCTGTCCTTGGTCCATTACTGTTTAACATTTACATGCTCCGACTTGGTGCTGTCATAAAGAATAACACTATATTCCACCATTCTTATGAATATGACAGATAGTTGTTTGTCCTCACTTTTCTCTGATGATCTAAAATCTCTTCACAAACTAATAAGCTTGAGATCTTTGAACTGCTACCAGAATCAGAAAAAGTATGCTTCCAAGTTGTTTTCGGGCGATCGTGGCTCAAGAGTTGGCAGTTCGTCTTGTAATCGGAAAGTTGCCGGTTCGAGCCCCGGCTCCAACAGTCTCGTTGTTGTGTCCTTGGGCAAGACACTTCACCCGTTGCCTACTGGTGGTGGTCAAGAGGGTTCAAGGTTCAAGGTTCTTTATTTGTCACATGCATAGTTATACAAGTATAACACACAGTGAAATGTA
>NW_005187720.1:5185-15079 GCF_000239375.1 Pundamilia nyererei
CTGTACATTAATATGAATAGACATCTGACTATTTTACAGGATAGACAATATAAACATATTTAAAATTAAAGGAATTGAAATGTACATTGTGCCTTGGTTTAGTGTCTGGAAGAGTCCTGTCTCAGTCCATTTTAGATGATGTGAGAGGGCGGGTGTGTGTGTTTAGGGCACGGATGGCTTGAGGATGGGCCCGGTGGTGCCAGTGTCCGGCAGCTTCGCCTCTGTCAGTGCGCCCCAGGGTGTCTGTGGCTACAATGTAGCTGCCATCACCAGTGTGTGAATGTGTGTGTGAATGGGTGGATGACTGAATGTAGTGTAAAACGCTTTGGGGTCCTTAGGGACTAAGTGAAGTGCTATACAAATACAGGCCATTTACCATTCAGGGATTGTGGACATTCAAAAACCTTTTTATTTACACAGGCCTACAATACGTTTTTTTGTTCTGTTCTGTTTTTGTTTCATTCTGATGTTTTTCACTGCCTTAAGGGATTGTAAACTTACTTTTTGTGTTTCTTTATTTTCTGTGCTAACGACATAAAGTTTTGATGTAATATAGTACTATATAAATATAATTGTCATTTAAAAAAATCTAATCAAAGCATAAAGTCTGCTACTGTTGAATGGGGAAAATAAGTTGCACATATAATCTGGTAAACACAGACACGAGAAATGTAATGGAACAAAATTGGGAGCAAGTGCAGTGTACTGTGTCAGTAATTATACTGTATTTTTTGCTGTATTGTAAATATAAAGGAAAAAAACATTGAAATTAATGAATTCTTTATCTAATATTTTATTAATATCTGTTACTATCTAATGTGACTTGTTAATTTTATGTTTAAAAAAAAGAGAAAAGAAATATATGAATATAATGCAAGCACTAGTCCAAACAAACGTTTTGGTTACCGCTTCTCATCCAAGCATTAAAGGCTACTGTAGAGACCCTGTACTTTTTCAATTGAAATTATATAAGAAATGAATGTATTTCTTTAAATTACTCACGCTATTTCAATAAACTTTACTTCATAAGAAGAGACTTTAAATTATTGTAGAAAGAAACCCAAGAAGTGGTGCATTAGAAAACATTTGGTTACAGTTAGAAAAAGAAAACTCAGAATAAGACTCAGAGTGGGTCCGGTAGGTATTATGACTTGTTTGGATGATACAGAATTGAGACAGAAAAGAATCTTTTACTTTAATTTTTGATTAAGTTTAAAGTTTAACAGGTCCATTACCCAAAACTACAGCTTTGAAAACAGTGCATTAAATAGGGATGTAGCAAGTCTCTGAATAGATCTGCGTCATCAAAAATGTGCAAAGATGTTAAACAGGAACTGAGACCTATTTGTCTTAAAGAAACTGAAAAGTTTAATTCAACATTATTTTACAGTAATGAACAGGTGTTTTAAGTCAAGGATGTGGGAACAAAAAATGTACTCACCTATAATTCAGATCTTAAGAGATCTCTGCCATGAGCTCATCCAAAAACCAGAGTGGAGGCAGATGAAAATCAAACTTAACTGACCAGGAAGACACTCTACTTCCTGTCTGAGGCCTGTGGGTTTGGTCTGACTTAAGCAGACATGTACAAACTGCTGATCACAGCATCATGAATCTCATGACAAATTTCATCACCTCCCATTCAATCAGTTTCTATAAAGGAAGCGCTGATAATTATAAAACAACACCATTTTTCTATCAACTCACACTCTAAATCATAATTTCCCAATGTCCACATTGTAGATTTGGGGTATAGTTGGGTACTTGAAAAAGAAACATGCTGAGATATTTGTTGGCACAAAAGAGACTTCAAATCATGTGTCCTAAGTGAGATGTAATTGGGATGTCACTCGGTTTGCATTAAATTATAAATTTTAAATCAGGTGCCCCACTAAAAACTTTCAAAGTCACTTACACTGTGAGTGTTAATATGTTTATGGTGTAGTAAAGTACAGTATGTCCCTATTAAATTAGCACCAACTGGCTCACTAACCCCACTAGTAGGAAAATGCTGAAATTCTTGCTTCCAATTCAACACGTCTCATTTTGCTAGTGAGTGTGGGTGGGCGCTTCTTACCAGGGAGTAATCTGAGGATTCATCACCCTGAAGTCTGAAAAAATGTTTCAAGGAAGTGAAGCAATCTAACTCACCATAGAAGAAGTGACCCAAGGAGACAAATGATCCACTACCAAGCGAGGAGAAGGTATTAAAGCCAGACAACTCTATTTTCCACCACTGCGACCCACACTGAAAAAAATGCAATAGGGTGGTTGTTGAATTTGCATAGAATTACTTCATATATCCAGCATGACTAATTTAAATTTCACATCTAAACAAATTTTTGTCTTTTAATTTTCAGATATTCTTTAAGAATATTCATTCTTTTAGAACAAATCATGTTGAAAAGAAACAAGTTAGTCGTGTTTTATCCTCAAGCTCCGCCCCCTGGAAAGGAAAAATCGGCTGCACTGTCCGCCATTTTTGTCTCTCGCTTTGGAAAATCTACTACCATCTGGAGTTTTACACTTGAAGGTAAATACGATTTTAAAGCTAACAGACCAGTGAGAAAGAGTGTAGACCCTTTATATACAGTGGGGCAAAAAAGTATTTAGTCAGCCACCGATTGTGCAAGTTCATAGTTGAACACCTCTCTATGCTCTGACAGTATTCTGCTTCTTTGCATGGAGATTTCACTTCAGAAATGCATTACCTTTTTGAGCATTCTGAGGACTCAAATCACATGCTGTAATGAATACATTTTTTTTCACCTAATGTGTTACTGTTAACATTTTTTGGAATAGTGACACAGATTAAAATAAGATTTGGTATAATGTTCTTTGACCAGTGTTCTGTTTAATTAGATTTTGGAATTCTGCATTTACTAGGCCACAGATGAAGCCATTATCCAACGATCTAATAAGGAAACAACCATGGGAATTTACATCATAAAGTCAAGAGATGCCAATGGCAGCCCTGAGGACATCGGGATAGTCCTTGAAGGCCAGAGAGTCTGGCAGGATTTGGATAACTATACCCTAGCAGCTGCAATGCTGTTTGGACTAATGTACACTTTGAACCTCACTTACCCACTGGAAAAGTATACCTTCGAGGTATTATAGAAACTGGTTATGGAGCTCAAAAGGAACAGCCTTTCAAAGAAGGCCCAGGTTTTCAGGACCAGACTGTACGATTGAACAGTTTTCAAGTCAAGTCAAGTCAAGTATTTATTTATTGTCATTGTCAAAGAACAATGAAATTGCGTTTGGGGCTTCCGTACAACCCGTAAAAAAAAACAAATACCCCTTAAAACCCAAGTGTAAATATTTAACCCAGTGTGACTTCAGTGCAATGAGACAATCCTTAGCAACAACATGAGAACAATACAGGTAATGTTCATAGGACATTCAGACAAAGACCGGAGAAACATGACAAAATGCAACAATGCAACCCGTTCACACAGGAGCTCATTTTCCACTCGGCACTCGATGAGAGCACATCTCTGCCAGTCCAACTGTTGCCAGCTAACCTAGCTTACAGTTTTCTGTGTGCCACACCTGAAGAAGACCGTGTACGGTCGAAACGTTGTGTTTTTTGTGTTTATTTTTAAATAAAGTTTTTTTTGGCACACCTTCTTTTGTTGTTAACTGTTTTTACGTGACTTTTTCCTTTCCACATTTTGGAAAGCGTTTTTTGTTCACATTAAAATTAAATAAATATTTTTTGAAGCACATTTAATTTTTTTTGGAAAAAAGAAAAGAAGAAAAAAATACTGGACGCCATGGACGACGGCTGGACGGTGGTACGCTATGGCCGCCGCCGCCAACGTGACCGCCAAGTCTTCTGGGACGGGTACAGAGGGCCGCAGGGAGGGATGGACCGTGCACGCTCCTTTTCCTTTCGGAGAAGGGATTATCTTCCCCATCATAACCCTAAACCTCATGTCCAGGATGCTAACATAATCCCTTTTTCAGGGCACCAAGTCGGGGACATGGTTCCTTGAGCCGGGAGCAGGAATGGCCTGTGCATTGGTGCCCGATTGCCTTCGGCAATCGAGCCCCCATCTTACCTTCTCCTAACCCTCTGAAATATGGCCAAACTGGTGGCAAGTGGCATCTTGGCAGCTGCACGCTTGACTTTTCTCAGTTCATGGGCAGTTATTTGGCGCCTTGGTTTTTCCACACACGTCTTGCGACCCTGTTGACTATTTTGAATGAAACGCTTGATTGTTCGATGATCACGCTTCAGAAGCTTTGCAATTTTGAGACTGCTGCATCCCTCTGCAAGATATCTCACTATTTTTGACTTTTCTGAGCCTGTCAAGTCCTTCTTTTGACCCATTTTGCCAAAGGAAAGGACGTTGCCTAATAATTATGCACACCTGATATAGGGTGTTGATGTCACTAGACCACACCCCTTCTTATTACAGAGATGCACATCACCTAATATGCTTAATTGGTAGTAGGCTTTCGAGCCTATACAGCTTGGAGTAAGACAACATGCATGAAGAGGATGATGTGGACAAAATACTCATTTGCCTAATAATTCTGCACTCCCTGTAGATGAGTTTTAAGTAGTGATTTAAAAGTGGTGAGACAGTGTGTGGTCCGTAGAGCAAGTGAAAGTGCATCCAAAGTCTCGGGGCAGAACAACTAAAGGCTCTGAGTCCCGTGGTAGTCAGGCGAGCAGGTGGAACAGACAGAAGGGAAGCTGAAGAAGAGCGGAGTGTACGAAGGGGTGAGTATGTATGGAGAAGATCAGATAGATATGGAGGAGCAAGGTTATGAAGCGCTTTGAAAGTGAGAAGCAGGATCTTGAAATTGACATGGAGGTGAACTGGGAGCCAATGGAGCTGTTTAAGAACAGGTGTTATATGTTCAGTGGATCTAGTTCTGGAAATAATACGAGCAGCTGTATTTTGAACTAACTGCAATTTATGGAGGGATTCATGAGGTAAACCATAGAGAAGAGAAGTACAGTAATCCAGACAAGATGTGACAAGAGCATTGACAAGTATGGCGGTACTATGTGGTGTGAGTGAGGGACGAAGATGGTTAATATTACAGAGATGAAAGTAGGAAGACCAAGTGATATTATTTATATATACTAACTTCCCTTTTTCTCATTTATCTATCAAAACTCACCCCTTACGCGTATTCCTCTAACTCTTATTTACAGCAAGAATTATTTTTATATTTACAGCAATACATGGTTATATTCATAGATTAATATTAAGCAGTATTTACAGCAACAAACAGATTATACTCTAGACCAGGGGTGTCGAACTCCAGGCCTGGAGGGCCGGTGTCCTGCAGGTTTTAGATAATACCCTGGGTCAACACACCTGAATGAAATGATTAGTTCATTACCAGGCTTCTGGAGAATTTCAAGACATGTTGAGGAGGTCATTTAGCCATTTAAATCAGCTGTGTTGGATCAAGGACACATCTAAAACCTGCAGGACACCGGCCCTCCAGGCCTGGAATTCGACACCTGTGCTCTAGACTACTAGTCAGCAGTATTTACAGCAGTAATTATACTCAAGGGTTAGTAACAGCTATTTACTAGGGCTGTCAAATGATTACAATTTTTAATCAGATTAATCACAGCCTAAAAATTAATTAATCATGATTAATCGCAACTCGAAATATGACCAAAATGTGTGCAAACATACGGACAGATAGCGGATTTTTACACACTTGTTAGTGTTATTTAATGCTAAGACCACGCTGAGTGAACGCAGGCCACTCAGCGTGGTCTGACGTAGGCTGGGTGTTGTGCTGGAAGCGAATTAATCACAGCCTAAAAATTGATTAATCGCAACTCGAAATATATGTATATATGTGTAAAAATCGGGACAGATAGTGGTTTTTAAACACACTTGTTTGTTTTATTTATTATTAATTGTGAGTACAAGCAGTACAAGCAGAACAGGGCTTCAAATAATTGTGAGGGATTTTTACTGAATGTTTTCCACCCGTTTAAATCTAGCACATTGTTTTATCCATATACATCTTCAAGTTCACAGAACATAGGCCTAATTCAACAGGCAAAATAGAAAAAATCTCCAATCATCCTTTTGGGTAAGGTAGATTAGTGCAAAAAAATATGAACAACAGTGAAAAGTATTGTTTAAATCACATTCAACCATAGAACAAGCTCTAAACACACGGTCCTCTGGTCTACTCATCCTTCAGCCAGTTGCTGAGACAAACCAACTTGTCCACATTCTCTGAGTGCAGAGCAGACCTCTTCTTGTTCACATTGTGCCCTGCTACAGAGAACAGCCTCTCACAGGGCACTGTGGAGGCAGGAGTGGCCAGGTATCTGCGAGCAAGGCGGGCCAGCTGTCTGTGGGCTCCTGCATGAGCTGCCCACCACTGTAAGTGACAGTCCTCTAAGGCAGTGCAGGGCTCTGCTCTGTAGCGCTGTATGGCTCTGTCCTGCTGTACCTCCTCCTCTGACTCAGAGTCAGAGTCCATCTGCAGCAGGCTCAGCCTCTTCTTGGCTGGACCTTCTTCTGCAGTGTGTGATCTTCTAGGAGAGTCTTCATGCAGCATGCCTGCCAGTGTGATCCACACTGCTTCTCTGTCAGTCTTGGGCACACTGCGTAGGTCTTTAAAACGTGGGTCCAGTGCAGTTGCGATCTGGAGCCATGCATAGTTGGTATGTTCCTGGCAGGAAGCAAGGTCTTCCTTAAACTTCTCTTTAAACCTCACCACATATGCAGGGTCCTCATCAGTTACTTCCATGACACGGCGCAGGTGGCAGAAGGCTGGTAGAACTACAGAGCAGGAGACGTAGGCCTCTCCTCCCAGCAGTTCAGTCACATATCTGCAGGGGAATACACACACACACACACACACACACAGATAAGACAGCAAATTTAAAAAAGCTTTTTAATACTAGGTAATATTAATAAAATATTTGATTTCATTTATTTTTTAAATAAGACATTTTCATAATAACAAAACTGATTTAAGATGTATGTTTGATACATTTAATCTAAACCTACAATTATGGTCACAATGACAGGCTCACCTGCAGGGCTCTAGAAGTGTCTCCAGTCTCTGGAGTTTATCCCACTCTGGAGGCATCAGGAGGACAAGTTTATGCTTTTGTTTATCCAGAGTCGCGGTTACTGCAGTTTGGTTGCGGATCAAGCGCTTCACCATCTCCAGCGTGGAGTTCCAGCGCGTAGGCACGTCCTGGGCCAACGGCTCCTGCTTGCGCCCCAGTGACACCTGCTCTGCGTTCAGCTCTGCTGTGTTTGCTGGGCTGTGCTTAAAATGGCCAACAATTTTGCGGCATTTGGCCAGCGCAGTGACAAAGCCACTGTCTGCGAGACTCACTGTGATGCATCTCTGTAGAATGTGCGCGGTACACGGCATGTGATTGAATGGCATGATGCGAGCCGCGGCGATCATATTGCGCGCACTGTCCGTGCCTACTGTTGTCACCTTCTCCTCAATTCTCCACCTGCGAGCAACAGTCTGGAACTGCTCTGCACAAGCCACCGCAAAGTGCCGCTCTTCCGTTTTCATTATAGTCAGCGCAAAGGATGTCAGACCCCAGGCTTCAGTGATTAAATGCGCAGTAACTCCCAGGTAATTGTCATTACTCAATGATGTCCAGTGGTCTCCTGTCAGAGCCACGCATTCTGTGTGAACTAAAGCCTCTTCTTTTTTCCTTTTCTCCATTTCATACAGTTCGTGGATTCGAATTGTTATTGTGCTTCTCGCTGGGGGCTTGTAGGACGCGTCCTGAGATGCAACCTTTAAAACATCCGCAAAGCCCTTGTCCTCCACAATGCTTAGCGGTCTACAGTCCTTTGCTATCCATTTGGCTATATTGTCGGTCAGTTTGTCCAAAGAAGACTTACCGAGTGGCCTGCGTTCACTAAGAGTGGTCTGACGCAGGCCGGGTGAAGCTGCTGCCCCGACAAACGCGTGTTTGGCATTAAGGTGGTATTTTAAGGTCGAATTTGAACGGTGAAATTGAAACTCTTCACTACAGTGAGTGCAAATTACAACGCGTTTGTTTATTGTCCCATCTATGTTCTTCTTGTATTTAAATTCCCCATCCAGAAGGCCATCCTGTTCCTGCTTCTCCATTTTCAGTGGCGCGGTAAACAAATCAAGTGGAATTATGGGAGCGACTTATCTGCGTGTTGCGCTAAATAGTTAAATATTCTAACGTAATTAATTCCAAAATTTAATTATCGCAATTAACGCGTTAATTTCGACAGCTATACTATTTACATATGTACACTTTGGCCGAAGGTGTGACCTTTTATACAGCGACGCACGCAATTTACCCAGCGTGTCCAGACTATCAAACCCTCAGATTCCCACTGTGAGTCCCAAGTCAAGCATTACTTGCTGAGTCCAAAATTCCCCCAAAGCCCGAACAGACCTGACTACAGAGTAATTCACTTGGGTTAACCAGGTTAACTTATCAAGTTAAATGGATAACTAGATTTTCAGTGTTAACCACCGCGAGGGTGCCATTATGTACATAACTTTTCATCAATTCAACTTTTCACTTCTGCGCAGCTTACACATATTCTTCAGATACACTTCCTCGACACTGAAGAATAGCAGAAAAATAAGCCCAAACTCCCCCAACACAGCCCTGGAGTTATACTCCAGCACATGGCAAAGTAGCCTTTTACCCCCCCCCCCCAACACACACATAGCGCTCACTCACACTCCCCCACGGGTCACAGAAGTTACAGGAAAAACACGCTGAATGATGGAGCTGAAATTGGAAGACATTTGTCACGGTCTGCGTGTGATCGTAGGGATGAGGAAAGTAAGCATTGGTAAGCATTGTCAGGCAAACTACTGAATACCGTTGCTGCTAGTGATGTGCGAATCATGAACGAGTTGTTCAATACTCGAGAATCACTTTACTGACTCGTGAATCATGATTCACAAGCCCAACTGACTCATTCACTGACTCATTCCTGTTGCTAAAACTAATTTATTTAGTAGAAATATATCTAGCTTATAATTTAAATTGTGTGGAAAAAAACAACAGCCAGTTTCTTAACAAAAACATTTCTGCTCTGAACTGGGGAAAAAAAAACCCTGAGTAGAAGCTCACATCAAGACAATAGCTCCTCAGTTCACAGTAGCATCGCTCAGCTAACATGCAAACAGCACATTTGACTCACTCACCCCCTCTCTCCTGGCTCACAGCTTCTTCTTCTTCTTCTTGGTCGGCAACCAATGCTAAGGAGCATTACCGCCCCCTGGCTCACGGCTCAGTGGACATTTAGATGAGAAAATATATATTTGACACATTTGAGGAAAATACTAATAAAATAAAAAATAAATAAATAAAATAAATGTTCCCTTTAGAAATCTTAAATTTTTTGCTCTATAAAAAAAGCTGTTTTTCTGTTTTTCAATCACTCATCTTAGCAGTAGGATTTACATGAAACTGGAATAGCTTTATGCATACTTTTTTCCACACTGACTTTCAGGCTTCTTTAAATTCAGCCATTTGTAGGTAGATACATTTTCATCATACAATGTGCATCCTTCTGTTCCTAACTCATTACCTAGTGCATATCATTATAGATATCCAGCATGAATTTTTAGAGACCGCATGTTCCTTTATTTTCTGCATCTGCACAAGCTTTTTTTGACAGGAAATCTTCAATCCATATAAAAGGCCAGTGATATGAAAAAGAGAGGGACGTCTGATAGGAGCTTAAAAAATAATAATAATAATACTAATAATATTAAAAGAAAGAGACTAAATCACTGACAAGTGTTAGAGCTTCGTTTTATTTCCAGCAGTGTATGTGTCATTAGGTTTCCTGTTTTTGATCATCCAGAAACAAACATGGTTTTACAACGTTCAAGTGGTGCCTTTTGTTCAGAATA
>NW_005187720.1:15172-21431 GCF_000239375.1 Pundamilia nyererei
TATATATAACAATGACATGTGATGAAGGTGAAAAGCTCTGCTGGTTTCATCTGTTTCTATAGTCCCAAAACACTAGTTATTACAGTTACACATTATTCACATTTCTAAAAAAAATTCTATGCTTAATAAACACTGGAGAACTTTTTACAAATATCTAATAAATTATACTGAAAAAGAATCTGAAGAAATTCTGCAAACATGATTTATGACAAAACAGTGACATCTTCTGGCCATGTTTATGACAGCAGGACAGGCAGTGTTATTTCTATTCATGTTTAACTGTGAAAAACTGAAGAAGAAAAGTTTTTATTTCAGTCAAATTTAATGCTGTATTTTTTGTATCTTAACAAAATTTGGTCTTTTGGGCACTCAGTCCTATTTCCTGGGAATGAACTTATGTGAACCCTTTAGATAAACAGCAGCCAATTTCAATACAGTGGGTAACAGGAACTAAATGGGCTCTTTGTAGACTGCATCAGAACACAAAGCAGAAGAAATGGGATCTAACATTATTTGATGTAATTAATGACAGTCACAGTTCTTCACTGCAGTACAATGAATATTTCAAAGGCAGTTCCTGTTGCATTATCTGGTTGGATGGTAGGTAATCTGATTACCAACCACCAGGTCACATGTAAACTACATTTCAGTGTGTTGCACTCCTCTGTCAGACATGGCAGGTATAATATTACTGTTTTATTACATCACTAACATACATAAATTTAAAAACAACACATCATTGTGCCGCTGGCTTACATGCGCCCCACAGCAGACCTGATCTGCTCCAGCTGTCAGAACAGACTCTACTACAGTCAGTTACTCTGGTTTTCTCTTTAATAAAATGCAGATCTGGAGCAAATAAAACATCTGTTGGGGTTAACTATGTCTGAAACAGGAGGTCTGAAAGATATAGGCAGTAAAACCAGTGAAATCTCCCACTTCTCCAGATTTGATCACTTCTTTAGAGTCTGAACAGACAGAGATAAGATCAGGTCCATGTTAAAAAGTATCCAGAACTGGAGACCAATTGCCAGTGTAAACCCAGTTTGTGGTGTTCATGGCAATTCTCATGTCTGGTTACTCTGACACTTTGACCCGAAAAGTGACGCGACCCAGAAATTTGTCTCGCTCATCATCATTGCGGAGGTTAGAACCCTCAACTTTACACTCCACCGTCTGCTCGATGTTATAGTCTTCTTTTGTGAACAATAACTTGACTGCAACAAGCGGTTGCACGTAGTCAGGCTGTAAACGGAGAGAGAGGTTGTTAGCTGTAGCTCATAGCCATCTTCTTGGCTTAACCTCATCTAACAGGAGTCTTCTGCAGCCTTTGCCAGCAATTTTATTGAAGTTATCCAACTAAAAATATGGCTGTTGTGTAGTTAATTGTACTGGCAGACCAATCCAAGAAGTCTGAGCTCCAGTTTTCCTGAGTGGTGAACTGTATGGGAGAGAATTATTCAGCTAAATAACACCTTCAACTTACAAACCCAGTCTTGAAAACTGGCCAAAAGGATAACTTCAATCTTCGGCATAAAGCTGGAAAACTGAGCATGAATAACACTATGCACGCCTGCCACCTCTGCTGAGAAAGCCATGTACTTAGTAAATCAGAACTCAAAGAAAGTTTGGGAGGGTTAGGTTGCAGACAGCCTACAAAGACTTCATCATCTACTGCATAAATTAAGGACAAGACCAAATTATGTTATTTGCTACTCGCTCCCAAACCACAAGATAAGATAACTTTCTGAATGAATTTCTTTAATTACTTCTTCTAAACCATCAACATGTTTTTTAGACTCCACAAAGAAGTCCTACCATTAGTTAATCCTATCTTAAATATGATCATCCCATCTCTATTAATGGGCTACATACTACAGGCCTAAAAGCTGCCAGTAATTAAAAATCTATCACTTCACCCAGCTCACCAACCTTTATATTATGTCAAAAATTCTTGACAGAGTATTTGTGAAACAGCTAACTGATCAGAAACCCTTTCTTTGAGTTTCTATCACGGTTCAGAACTTTCAGTACAGAAACAGTATAGTCACTGTTACAAATGATGTTTTTGCCTCTGGCAGTGGAGTGAACTGTGTGCTTGTCCTGCTAGAGTTCAGTGCAGCATTCGATACAATTTACCATAGTATTTTACATTCTTACAACGATTAGAGCATGCTTTAGGTATGAAACCTACTGTGCTGCAGCGGTTTGTTAATTCATATCGATTGGCTTTCTTCATTGGCTCCCTATTAAATCCAGAATTGAATTTAAACTCCTTCTCATATGCTCAGTCGTGAATAATTAAGCCTGATCTCATCTTAAAGACTTCACAGTAGCGCATCACCCAAATACAGTACTTTGCTATCACTGGGAACCACAAGTACGATGGGAGCCAGAGCCTTCAGATTTCAGACCCCTCTTTGTCTGCTGCCATAGGCCTAGGCTGCTAGGGGCTTCCCGTGATGTATCGTTCCTTCACTCACTGTGTTTTTATATACATCTCTGCATTTAATCATTGGTGATTATTAAGTTATGGCATTTGTTATGTCTTCCTCCCACCAACCCCAACCAGTGGCGGCAGATGGCTGCCCATTTCAATCTCCCTTCAATCGGCCAGTCCCTGTCACCAAGCTGAAATTCCCAGTCTTATCCATCTCCCCCATCATTCCAATAGCCTGGTCATTTATGTTGATCTAGAGATCAATTGCAGTCATTCTAACAGAATGATTACATTTACCCCTCTTACCCCTCTGCAGCCTCCTCCTTGTAAGCTTGCAGCTCTTGCAGCAAGACACTAAAAAATAATTAATTTTCTCATGAAATGCATTTTAACTCCGTGAGATTTTTATTCCTCCCTTCAGCTCAGTCTTGGGTTCTGTTTGAGTGATTGTGATAAAAGTTGTCATTGTTGTACTTAAAATTTGTAAACCTTGCCTTAAACTGCAGGCACATTCCATGTAAGGTTCTGGTTTCTTTATTTGGTAAGGAATGTTTACTTCCTGCCCTTTATGTGCTCACCTTTGCTTGTATATGGTGGACCATTAGATTTCAGGCTTTTTCACTGCAAATTGGAATTCCTCATGCCTCTTATAGGCATTTCTTCTGAGAACTGACAAATCAATTCGTATAACTGTGTATGGACTTTCTTGGCATTTCAGGCCTTCGCAATGTTGCTAATCCTCAAATGTTTCATACTCCTTTAGGCCATGGTAAGATTGGTTCTCTTTTCTTTGAGGGTCCTGCTTTAATTCTGTATACAATAAATTGTGTTCAGTTTAATTAAATTCAGTTTTATCAATATAGCGCCAAATCACAACAACAGTCGCCTCAAGGTGCTTTATATTGTACAGTAGATCGTACAATAATACATACAGAGAAAAACCCAACAATTATGACCCCCTATGAGCAGCACTTTGGCGACAGTGGGAAGGAAAAACTCCCTTTTAACAGGAAGAAACCTCCAGCAGAACCAGGCTCAGGGAGGGGCGGGGCCATCTGCTGTGATTGGTTGGGGTGAGAGAAGGAAGACAGGATAAAGACATGCTGTGGAAGAGAGACAGAGGTTAACAAAATTAAATGCAGAGTGATGTATAAACACAAGGTTACTGAAGAAGAAAAACTCGATGCATCATGGGAATCCTGAGCAGCCGAGACCTATGGCAGCGTCAGTTCCTACAAATGATCTCTCCTTATGGTTGTTGTGATTTGGTGCATTACAACTAAAATTAAAGGTAAATATTTAAATAAAGCTTAGCAACCTGTATCAAATACTATTCTTGTATTCATTCCTTGTAGGTTAAGTAAACTTTGACGCTTCAAAAATAGAAGTATTGTCAAAGTGAGAGGAAATCTGTTAACCTTAAAGTTGCTCTGACATTTTCCTGCATAAATAGAAAAGTAGAAATAAATCAGATTTTTTTTTTGCTACATAAAAATACTTCTGAATAAGTACTCAGCATGCAATATTTACTCACGTGAGACTTCTTCCCATAGTATGGAAAAAACATCTTATCCAGACGACCCTCAGACGGAAAGTACTGCATCTGCAAGGAAGTGGCTCTCTACGAGAGAGTGAGGCACATATACAGTTCTTCAATTTAATAGTTCGAAAAAGTAATTTCATTTACTACGGAAACCTTCTAATTTGCACTTCTAAAAATGTGGTGAATTCTCCTTTTACGTTTCTCCTCTGCTTCACAGGTGCACCATGGGATATTTGCATGTTGTGGGTTACCTTGGCAGTGCAGTTGATGTAGGGATCTCCTTCTGGTTTCAGGCCGATTACCTGCAGACAGGTTTTTAATTAGTATTCACGCAAGTCATTTTTGGCTTTTTTAAAATCAACAAGTGCTTCACTGACCCGGTTCAGCTTGATTATGATGCAGGGTTTCCCCTCCTTGAACCCAAAGCTGGGGTCAGGCAAACCAGAACACTGACGCAGTGTACTTCGTTTAAACTGACAAACCTTCTTTATCGGCTCATTGTCCTGTGTAGTGTATTCGCCCACCATACACAAGTCATTACGCTCCTGAATACTGTCATTATAACCTGAAGAGGAAGAAAGACAAAATGAGGCTTGTATGTCTGAGCAGGGGCAGAGTCGACACTACCGTATTAGACAACACACAGTAAAGTCGATCAACTCTAGATCAGGGGTGCGCAACTCCAGGCATCGAGGGCCGGTGTCCTGCAGGTTTTAGATCTCACCCTGGGTCAACACACCTGAATCAAATGATGAGTTCATTCCCTGGAGAACCATAAGACATGTTGAGGAGGTCATTTAGCCATTTAAATCAGCTGTGTTGGATCAAGGATAAATCTAAAACCTGTAGGACACCAGCCCTCCAGGCCTGGAGTACCCCACCCCTGCTCTAGCTCTGATCCTACAAACCCATCCATCCATTTTCTTCTGCTTATATGGGGCGAGGTCACGGGGGCAGCAGCCCAAGCAGAGAAGCCCAGACCTCCCTCTCCCCAGCCACCTCCTCCAGCTTATCCGGGGGAACACAAAAGCATTTCCAGGCCAGCCGAAAGATATGATCTCTCCAGCCTGTCCTGGGTCTGCCCCGGGGCCTCCTCCCGGTGGGACATGCCCGGAAAACCTCGCTCATGAGGCACCAGGGGATGTCAGATGCCCAAACTACCTCAACTGGCTCCTTTCGATGTGGAGGAGCAGCAGCTCTACTCGGAGCCCCTCCCGGATGGCCGAACTTCTCACCCTATCTCTAAGGGAGAGGCCAGCTGTCCTTCGGAGGAAGCTCATTTCCGCCGCTTGTATTCGCGATCTCGTTCTTTTGGTCACTACCCACAGCCCTTGACCACAGGTGAGGGTAGGGACGTAGATCGACCGGTAAATTGAGAGCTCCACTTTTACACTTGGCTCTCTCTTCACCACAACAGACCGGTACAGCGTCCGCATCACTGCAGCTGCTGCAACAATCCATCTGTCGATCTCCCGCTCCCTTCTCCCATCACTCATGAACAAGACCCCGAGATACTTGAACTCTTCCACTTGGGGCAGGGTCTCGTCCCTGATCCGGAGTGGGCACTCCACTCTTTTCCGGCCTACAAACCATTTCACTTTATCAATATTTCTTTGATTTATCGGTCAGCCTTCTGCCAGTGTAGCTCAGGACTCTTACATGAGCTTCTTCATCCGTCCTGTTGGAATTCTTTTGTCTTTGAACATGTTTCATACAGTTTTGAATCACTGCAAGCACATGTAATTCAGACAGCCACAGAGCTTTATCAATCCATGATACTGCCTGCATTGTGTTTCACAGATGGATGGCATGTTGGCTGTGAGCATGCAGCTATCCAACCTCAGATGTGCTGCAGTGTTTATGTGAAAAGCAATGTTTCTTCTGTGGTTTACATACATTAACACGACTTTTCAGGGTTGTTTGATGCTGTCTACTGATCTGATCTTCCTGCGCTGTATATAGTTTCTCAGTTTTTACCAGAGTGTGTGCTCAGTTCAGGTAAAATTATTATAGTACTGTTAGGCTTAATTGGCTTCCGTCAAAATGTACATCATCATACTCAAATCCTTACTCTGACATATGTGACTGGAACTAAACACCTAAATGAAGAGGCAGAGCTCAGAGTACATCATGAGTGGACTCACTGATCCACCTCACCAGGATCTACAGCAGAGGTGGAGCCAGACACTTTATACACCCGGGGCTTAGCCACCTGCTTCACGTGGCTGCTAGGGACATTGATGAATACACAGACTCAGTCTGCGGATTTATCAGGA
>NW_005187720.1:24369-25632 GCF_000239375.1 Pundamilia nyererei
GTGTTACTATTTATAGCGATAGTGTTCTAGGGTTAAACTGTGAATATACTGCTGTGTGTTGAAATTCCGTTTTTTGCATAGAAATATACTGAACAACATACAAAGCTTAATATATAAAATAACATCTGAGTTTTTTCTGTGAAAGAAGCTCCTTATGTCCATTGTTGTGTTAATCAGTACATAACTGAAACCAGTTTAGAGAGTTTGTTTAGCCGTGGAAGGTAACAACTGAAAATATGAAATAAACACACATGTAAGCTGAGACTCTCTAAACAAACAGCATTGTTGTTGTTCGGCTTTTCATTTCGCCATTTATTGATTCACTTGAAGAACAAGTAACGTAATATGGGTCAAGTGATCAGTTTGACATCAATCTTTCGTGATACACCGTCATATTTACATTATCTGTACAGTACGAATGATTTGGTTTGGTACCTGGTAAAACTTAAGCTCTCCTCTGTCTGCCTGGCTGTGCTTCTCCTACAGCAAACTCGCAGGCAGCAGCTCCCCCCTCACTCACATGCGTAAGTGCTGTGCTTAGTCACCTAGTGCCTGAGCTCGGATCATACCAAAATTAGGGGGAATTCACGACTGTGCGCTATGTGTTTTGAATAATGTGTGTAGTTTTTGTTTTACACATTTGTCAGTCAGGCATCTAACTATGAAACAAATTACACTCGAAAAAGACCCTGGGCTTCTGAGACACCGATGATCTACAGAGGGGACGCTGGGATGTTAGACCGGATACATTTCACCAAGTGGTGCAATGAGAGGGAAGGTGATCGAGACTGAATGATATCCCATAAATATGATATCCACGTGTCTTTCATGAAGCTCTGCACACAACAGTACATGATGGACACACACAGACAAACCCATGCGTCCAGCACACAGTCATTTGTATTTTATTTATTTTATTTTCTTCAAGCAATATTGAGAGTGATCTATTAAATGTACCAGTCATATTCACTGACATGGAAAATGTGCTACAGGAACACTAACATTGAAATGTGTGTAAAAAACATTTTGCTTTTCAACCTAAATTCTTAGTCTGAGAACGAACATTAGGTAGCTTAATGGTTCAAGCTCATGTCTGAACACATCTTGGTCCTTTTCTTCCTGGAATAAGCAAAGTCATTTGCAGGAGTACTTCTATAATTCACCCTTACTTCAGCTAGGTTTTGGGCATAATGTTAGCACAGAGGTTCACTGATGTTCTACAGGGAGGGCCATTTATATGGATACACCATAATAACATGGGAA
>NW_005187720.1:27098-29833 GCF_000239375.1 Pundamilia nyererei
GGCAGTTCTGCTGCTCTATATACACATATGGACATTGTTAACAAAAACAATGAAAAAAATAAATAAATTATATATATAAAATTTACACCTGATTGTAAATTTGTACAAGACAGAAAAGAAAAAGTAAATAAATAAATAAACTGGGTTTTGTATATACAGTTACCGGTGATTGCACATAGAATTTAGTATTACACAATGGTGATTTATGGAGGGAACTGGAAAAATGTGGGGGTGGGGCTGTGCTATCGGTGCATGTGTTAGCTCAGGGTGGTTATGGCCTTTGGAAAGAAACTGTTCTTGAGTCTGTGGGTCTTTGTGTTGATGCACCTGTAGCGCCTCCCTGAGGGAAGCAGGCTGAACATGTTGAAACCAGGGTGGGAGCTGTCCTTGATGATGTTTGCTGCTCTGCTGAGGCAGCAGGAGGAAAAAATGTCCATCAGGGAGGGGAGAGGGCAGCTGATGAGCTTCTGTGCTGCCTTAACTACATTCTGAAGCCTCACTCTACCCGCCTTAGTGCAGCTGCCCTACCATACCGTGATGCAGTTAGTTAGCAGGCTCTCAATGGATGAGCAGTAGAACATCAGACGCCCGCTGAGATGTTGTCTCTTCAGGAGATGTCAGCAGAGATGAGGACACCAAGGAACTGGAAGGTGTGGACTCTCTCCACACGCTCCCCGTTGATGTAAAGAGAGGCTAAGTCAGTGCTGTGCCTCATGAAGCCGACAATGACCTCTTTGGTTTTCTTAGTGTTCAGTGCCAGGCTGTTCTCTGAACACCAGGCTGCCAACTTCACGACTTCCTCTCTGTAGGCTGCCTCGTCTCCCTTTGAGATTAGGCAGCCTACCGTGGTGTCATCAGCAGACTTGATGATGAGATTGTTGTTTTGGTTTGAACTGCAGTCGTGGATGTAGAGAGAATACAGGAGGGGGCTCAGCACACAGCCCTGTGGGGAGCCGGTGATCAGTGTGCGAGTGGAGGAGAGATGAGGGCGGAGTCTTACAGTCTGGGGCCGGTTTGTGAGAAAGTCCTTTATCCAGGCGCATGTGAGAGGCGGGAGGCCAAGAGTGACCAGTTTGATGATGAGGACGTCTGGGATGATTGTTTTACTGGGACATGCATGTTCTAGGGGACTCAGCACAGAGTGGAGGGCGATGGCGTCTTCTATGGATCTGTTTGCACGGTATGCAAACTGGTGGGGGTCGAATTCTGGGGGAAGGTAGTCCTTGATGTGCTGAAGGACTAGTTTCTCAAAGCATTTCATGATTACCGGTGTGAGGGCCACAGGGCGGTAATCGTTCAGGCTGGTGATGGGAGACTTCTTCGACACTGGGATGTTTGTTTCTGATTTTAGACAGGATGGGATGGCTGCCTGATCCAGTGAGAGGTTGAAGATGAGGGTGAAGATGAGGGTGAGCTGGTGGGCACATGCTCTTAGCACCTTGCCAGGTACTCCATCTGGCCTTCCTGGGGTTCACTGCTAGGAGCACATGTCTGACATTGTGCTCCGCTACAGTGAGTGGAGCGGTGCAGGAACCAGGTGAGGATGAGAGCAGGGCTGAAGCAGATGAGTACTGCTGTTGTGGCATTTCAAAGCTGGTGAAGAAGCGGTTTATTTCCTCTGGCAGCTGTACATTCAGTGCACTGTTTTCACAGTGCTGCCTTTGTGGTTTATGTCGTCTTGTATGCCCTACCACACCTCCTGTGTGTTGTTGCTCGACAGCTGGGACTCGATGCTTCTTTTATGGTCTTTAAATTCCTCTTTTCAGATCGGCTCAAGGAGTGATCGAACCTGGCCCGTTTTGGTTTTGGGAAAACCCGAATGCTTTTGTCCACAGTCACATTTCCAATACAGAACTTGATGTAGTCCAGTAATAATAATAATAATAATGGATTGGATTTATATAGCGCTTTTCAAGGCACCCAAAGCGCTTTAAAATACCACTATTCATTCACACACTGGTGGAGGCAAGCTACGGTTGTAGCCACAGCTGCCCTGGGGCAGACCGACAGAAGCGAGGCTGCCATAGCCCCAGTACTGATTCTGTGAAAGTTTCTAGGTTCTGATATTGAAATATGTCCCAGTCTGTCTGTGTGAAGCAGTCCTGCAGTTTGGAGAGATCATTTTCAGGCCAGGTTGTAACTGTCTTTGTGGTGGGCTTGGTACTGCATCTGAGGGGGGTGTAGGCTGGGGAGAGCAGGAGGGAGAGGTTTTCGGACTGGCCAAGGTGGGGGGAGGGATGTGGCATGGAAACATTCTTAATAAAAAAACTAGTTCAAGCACATTTTGTTCATACTACTGTACTATATTAGTACATCTGAGTTATTGTGAACCAAAGAAGTCTATACCAGCTGCATAAAACTGCTTACAGAGCCATTTCTACACCTTTATCACCACCACTTTCTCTGATTCACTTGTAAGTAAAATTAAATGTGCTTGCACCTCTAGGGCAGGAAAGCAGAAGGGAGTCAGACTGAAGAAACCGAACAGTTGTGCTTGATTTTATGATCTATCGCCCACTTAAACTATTACTTCTGTTCAGGAAAACACATAACTTTAATTTGGCATCTTAAAACATGGATAACAACAAAATGACAAAATATATTTTAGCAATAAAATTATCAGCTTGATTAAAGAGCTTGTACCTCCTGGTGGATTAACAATTACAGAAACAGGGGGCTTGGGTCCTGGTTGGTGTGTTGCCGGGGTTGTGGGCGGGTGGGTGCATGGGGGCCCA
>NW_005187720.1:31192-56082 GCF_000239375.1 Pundamilia nyererei
CTCCTCGTTCAAACCGTCTGTCTTCCCTGTCCAACATGTGAGATTTGGCATCTTCAAAGAGTGACCTTTGACCTTCAGATGCAGATGTACAGCTGAGTCCTGTCGAGGTGGCTGTTTGGTGTCTCCAGTATAGAGGTCTGAGCTCTCCTCGCTGCACTGCACAGCTACACTACATTGTTTAGTTTGTGTCTGAGTGTGTGGCTGGGCTAGAAGTACTCTGGGAAGACACTCCTGGCGCAGAGAACTGAAGAAGCTTCTTGGATGAGAGGTGAAACGTCTTCAAGGAACTTAAAGAAGTCCAGACGCTTTTCTTTCCAAGCTCCTTAGACTACGATGACCTGGATGACTGAGAACCTTCACAGACAAGATGCTCCTGGGTTTCTCTGATAAACCTGATACATGAAGGATGACAATGTTGTTCTGTTTGTCTTTCTTATCCTCCCTAACTGGTGTCTGACCTTCTCTCCTCTGCATATTTGCTGACTTGATAAAAGCTCAATTATGATAACCGCATGTTTTAGGAGCTTAATTTACATGTGTGGATTCCCTCTTTTTCCCTTCAGGCTTAGAGGGAACATTTTCTGCCCGGAGTTGTTGTAGAGTCCTGATTACTCCAAGTTTGTGTTCCAGAGGGTGGTGTAAAGTGTAAAGTGTGCGTGTTAGTCCCCATAGGGAAATAGTTCCTCTGCATTTAACCCATTCACCCAGTGAAGCAGTGGGCAGCCACCAGTGCAGCGCCCGGGGAGCAGTGTGTAGGGACGGTACCTTGCTCAGGGGTACCTCAGGGTAGCCGTTCAGTGGAGTCGAACCCCCGACCTTCCGATCATGGGGCCACCACTCTACCTACTGAGCTATCCCTGCCCCTGGTGGGAGTCACACACAGGGAAAACATGCAAACTCTTTACTGAAAGAACCTAATGCCACAGGTGCAATGCAGCAATAAAGAAACACAGCTTTTTCATTAAAAAAAAAAACCAAAACAAAAAACAAACATGCCTTTGTGTAATCTGAAAGAGCTGGACAAGCACAAAGCATCAAACTAGCAATCAGACTTCAGGTGTAGCAGCTATAAGTCTTATAGCCTGATTATTAGGGGTGTGGCAGGGGGATATAACTGTTAGCTAAAAGGAGCTTGCAAAGAAAAGCGTCTGGACTTCTTCAGAACTTCTTCAGTTCTGAACTGAAGAAGTTCATGTGTCTAGTTTGTGTCTGAGTGTGTGGCTGGGCTAGAAGTACTCTGGGAAGACACTCCTGGCGCAGAGAACTGAAGAAGCTTCTCGGATGAGAGGTGAAACGTCTTCAAGCAACTTAAAGAAGTCCAGACGCTTTTCTTTGCAAGCTCCTTTGACTACGATGACCTGGATGACTGAGAACCTTCACAGACATAACTGTTAGCTGTCTTCTAGGCTTCATTTTAACTCAAATTTTATTAATACAGCGCCTAATCACAACAGTCACCTCAAGGCACCTTATACTGTAAGGTAGTAATAGATACAGAAAAACCCAACAGTCATATGACCCTCTATGAGCAAGCACTTTGGTGACAGTGGGAAGGAAAAACTCCCTTTTAACAGGAAGAAACCTCTGGCAAGTAACTGGAGTGCCATGTTTTTTTATACACGAAGAACTTTAATGGCCCTAGAACAGACTACTGAGGAACCTGAAATGTGATCATATTCTGGAGCTTTTCCAGTAAACAGGAACTGCTGACTGGTCAATTAAAATTCTTATTATTCAGTTAAATTTGATATGGTGAAGGAATGAAGAGGGGGTGTTTTGTTTGTTTAATTTGGTTGGTAGAGGGGGGTTTACAGAAACCATACTGGTGTTTGTAAAGAGTTAAATTAGTATGTACATGGGAAAAAAAGAAAAAAAACCTTTTCTAAATAAAAGCTACGCCCAGCGCCTGTATTCACGAGAATACCTGATTTGGCAAATACTTTTCATCAGATGTCTTTCCTGACACAAACTCTAAAGGATCCCTTTTCCAGGATTAAACCAAGATATTGTTTGGTGAATGTGTAAGCCAAAAAAAATGAGTTAAAGTAGTACTTTTGTATGCATTAGAGAGGGTTTACAGTAATTAAAGCAGCATGTATTGTTAAGTTCAGTCTGTTATCTGTGTGTTCATTTTTTTCCTGTCAGGCTGTGTTTTATCAGCTTTGTATCATTATCAGCTCAGACTTCTGCCTAAACATCCAGCATCACTTCGCACTGATGCTGAACAGACTAAGGCCATGTCCACACTAATACGTTTTTGTTTGAAAATGCATCTTTTTCTCTCTGTCCACACTGAGATGGCGTTTTTGGTCAAGGAAAACCGCGTTTTGAAAACGCTCTCCAAAGCAGATACATTTGAAAATCCCATTTTTGCGTTGCAGTGTGGACAGCAAACCCGGAGCCTTTTTGAAAACAATGACACATTTTAGTCATGTGATGCAGTCATGTGACCAATTAAACTAAAATAGCAGAGGGCAATTTACAACAGTTGTTTTGTCTGTTCTCAATTTTGACAGCCCTATTAAAGATTAATATCAGTCTGCACATGCTCCAGAGAGCTTTTCTTCAAATTCTTTAATTCTCACTCGCTTTTTAAACTTTGTACTTGTGTTACTCACAGCAACAACTCCACCTCATTGTTAGTCCTTCAAAAAAAAAAAACCTCTGCTTTTCCTCGACGTTTTGCTGCAACGTTTCAAAGAGCCAGTGTTCTGAGAAACCATCCTACTCTGACAAAACGTCCTACCTGCATTATAATTTTGACAGTGACTTGCAACTAAACCTAACCCTACCCATAACCTTAAGAAGTATTCCGGATGGGTGAGAGAAAAAGAAGCTAATTCGGTGTCTGTGTTGTGCGCATGCGCTGCATCTGCGCAGAAACATTGGGTAGGATGTTTTTTCAGGTAGGATGGATTCCCAGAACACCTGAAAGTTTATAAAAAGAAAAAAAAAGAAAAAAGAGAAATGAGGCAGGTTGAATCTTCTTATTTTTCACGCATGCGCAGAACTGGAATGTAAGCGTTTTTGGCCGTTTCAATGTGGACGCACACCTCTGTGAAAATGGATGAAAACGATAGTGTGGACGCGGAACGTTTTCAAACTAATTTATCTGGGCTAGTGTAGACGTAGCCTAAATCATTTAAAAAAATCAACCGGTTTTTCTCACTTCCTGTCAGATAACTCCTGCTCCACAGGGACCTAAAACTAAGGAGCCAAAATGGCTTCCTTCAAACAAGATGAACTTAAGACCAAGGCCCAGGCTCAGATGAAGGAGGATTATTTGGAACAGAGTCATGCTGAGCTGCTCTAGAAAGCCCAAAAATGAGGACATGAAGGTGGAAGTGAGGAGAACAGTTCTGATGAGTTGTGTCTTTGATACTGTTGGCTGTAACCCCAGAGACATTAATTCAGTCACGGTTGCGATGTCATCAGCATTACTGAACTTTTTAAACTGGAAGTTTATTAATAAATCCTCAGTGTGTTGATCCTATTTTCATGTTAAGACTGAAAGCTTTTAAAACAGTTTTGTTTTTCGTAGTCACGACGGAACGGACAAACTCTTTTATTAAAATCTTTGCTGGGTTAGGATGATGATCCTAAATCTGCCTCTTAGTCTTTTGTAAATAAATGATAAGTAACGATTTTACCTCAGTCATGACTGTAGAAATCTTATAAGCAGTCTTCCCTCTGAGCTTCACTCAGACTCATTAAATCTCATCAACGATTAAAATCAATATGAACACGATGGTTATTAAATGTTGTTAGTGTTGAATGTGTGCCTTAGTACACAGTGTGTGCAGGCTGTGGTGTACAGCAGCATAAATACTGCAGTATGTTGTAGTACCGTCACAGAGTTGCAGAGGATTTTACATAATTAAACATGAACTCGGTGCCTGAGGGCGCAGAGGGTGAATCTGCTTTATTCTGACATCTTCAGCTGTGTTAATGAAAATCACTCATCCGAGCTCACATATTAGCCCGGCTCGGCTCGGCCCGATCCGGCTCGGCCCACTGTGAAGCTGCGCGCATCGTGACAGGCACCCTTAGCTCAGCGGGATTACAGCCGTGCCCGACCGAGCCGAGTAGGGTCAGACCGGGTCAGAACAGACTTCAACTGTCAGGAAAAGATCGGGTTCTTTGGCCGCCTCTCTTACCCCAGCTGCCAGCGGTTCGGCCCAGAAACTCCCCGGTCCGCGGGTTGTAGATGAAATCCTTCCAGGAATCCTGCTTCTCCTCCTTCTTCTTCTCCATTTTCGCTTCATTCGCTTCTTTCTTGTCGTCCTTCTTTTCCTGTTTCTCCTCCTTTTTCTCTTCTTTCTCCTCCGCCTTCACCTCCTCCTTCGTATTATCCTGGTTCTGATCTTGGTTCGGTTCCTGGGTCTGATCCTGGTTTGGTTCCTGGGTCTGATCCTGATTTGGTTCCTGGGTCTGGACCTGCGGACTGGACGACATACCGATGCCGGACTAAACTGATCTGGGCTAATCAAGGCTAAACACCAACAGCTGGGATAAACCGATCCGTCGGATCTACGTGAGGAGCCCTGTACGCGCACGCGCAATCACACACACACACACACACACACACAAGCACATAGGGACTGCTGCAGAACGAGACGCATGCGCAGCACAGAGCATGTGTGAGGGCTGAGGGTCTCCAGTGATAAAGACGATGATGATGATGATGAAGATGCACTGTGTTGTGAGAATAGGCTGAGACCATCATCCATCCATCCTAAAGTCTGTCCCAGCTGTTGTGTGTGTGTGTGTAGGGGGGTTTAATTACAATTAATTCTAATCAGTTAACTCTTACATCCCCAAAAGTTATCGCCAATCTAACCATAACCCTACTATCGTGTGATATGGGTTAATATAATGTTAAGTCACCAGTCAGTCTCTGAAGGACGAGGATATTCAGTGTTTTTGTCAATAAAAAATATGCCTGATAAGCCCTTTCACTGTAATTTTTGTATAAAACAATAAAAATAAGCCCTGAAAGAAAAAAATAAGCTGCTCAGAAATAAATTCATGTCAAACCAACATTATATAATCATGTGACAATTGCAGTGGCAAATAATTGGGCAAAAGCAGGATGATGTCATGCTGTTGTGACACACAGAAAGAAGGAGGAAGCCACCTGAAAAAGAGGAATAAGAAGGAAATAAGGAGCCAGGAAATGCAAGAGGATCTATTCTGTCTCTTTTGTTCAGTGCTTTTTTTCTGTCCTGTTGTAATATTTCACGAATGTGACAGCGACAAACACAGTGGCTCCTGATTTCCTTGCACCTGACTCTCTCTGAGATGATGTTTGCACACTTAAAGTCATGTTTCAGATGTGGAGGAAAACAGACTCAGCAGACACTGAACACTGAATGAAGAGGTTCTGGTTCTAGTAGTGAGAAGGTGGTACATGATATATAAAGACACAAGTTTTATTTGTTTTGGACCTTTGGGTGATGATGGAGGGGTTCATGTAGAACAAAGCAGTCTGAAAAATGGAGCCAAGCCTTAAGTGCTGCCTACCTGATCCAGACTTTTACGTCCTTTCTGGTTTTTGTTTGTTTGTTTAGTATCTCCTGTTATGGGCTTTTATTTTGTGTTTTATACTATTTTGTGGACACTTCCTGCTCCCAGTGAAAGGTGTCAGTAAATGTGGGAGCTGTGACATCACACAATTGTGATAAAGTATTGTGTGGTATCATCTATCTCTCTCTCACACACACACACAAACACACACATTTACACATTAAAAACACGCTGCTCTCTCTCTCATCATTCTTCTTCACCCTCCTTACCCCCCACCCCCACCCACCCTTCAGCAATAGGGGGAGGAGCCAGCAGAGTAAGGATGCTGTCAGGTTGCCGTGGTTTCAGCCTCTCGTTTCTTGTGGCGACCATCGTCAGGGATGTGTGTGTGTGAGGGTGAAGGGTGTGTGAGTGTGACTGTGTGTGTGTGTGTGTGTGTGTGCATTTGAGTGGTGGTTATTCCAACTGTAAGGATATATGAATGAAGAAAGGCGAAGAGGAAGGAAAGGAAGGACGGGGGAGGAAAGTGGCATTGAAGGGTGGATCTGGATTAACGTCGATGCAGACAAAAAAAATCTGTCATTTCCTCTGAGCTGCAGAGATCTGAGAGGACAACAGAAGCCTCATCACTCCATCTTTGTTCCTGTAGAGGGAGGACTGAAGGAGGGAAGGAAGGAGTCGAGGACCAAAAGGGGGAAAGAAAGGAGGACTGAAACAAGGAAAAAATAATAGGAAGCAGGGAAGGAAATAGGATCGAATCAGGGAAGGAGGGAGAGTAGGAGGAAGAGGGAGTCTGAGTCCTTGCTGGTCATCAGGTAAGGCTCCTCATTCAGCTTCAGTGTCATCTTCCTTCATCTCTTCGGTGTTTCTGCTTGTCTCCGAGCTGCTGCTGTTCCCACTGACAGTGTTCAAAATATCCAGTTTCTTCACATCCTTCTCGCCTTTCTGTGAAACCTGAAACGGCTTCAATATGGCTGCCATGTTGGGGTTAGAGTAAGGGAAAACTTCATTTGATTTGCTTTTATTTTGAAGGGGACGTCTGTCAGTCATGAGTAAACAGTGTAAAAACAAAGGTGAACACACCTAAGAAGACAAGGTCAAAGTTCAGATTGGAAGTGATTCTGTGTAAACCGTGTGTGTGTGTGTGTGTGTGTGTGTGTGTGTGTGTGTGTGTGTGTGTGTGTGTGTGTGCGTGCGTGCGTGTGTGTGTGTGTGTGTGTGTGGGAAGGTTCATGCCTAAGTCAAAGAGATACAGCCAAAGACATACTTATCATATTCTTACCCCTGTTTTCTCCCACTATCAGAGAGTTGCTCATTAAGCAGTTATTCTTGCTGTGGATACATCACTGTGTTTCACCTGTGATGGACTACTGACCTGTCCAGGTGTATCCCACCTATACTGGAATAGGCACCACCCCACATGTTCCAAAGTAGGCTAAGGAGTTAAGGATAATGCGTGGAAGGATGAATACATATATGTTAATGGATGGACAGATGGATGGATGGATGGATGGGTGCTTTAGACAGAATTAGTGGATAGAGGCTATAAAATAAAAAACTGGAATAAACTCAACCTTCAGGGTGGTGTTCCCACAGAAATAAATAGGTGGAGCAGCACCGTTATCAACTAAAAATACTCAGTGCTGAACAGTGCCTGTTGTACTGTAGGTAACATGACTTCACTACCATCTGACAGCAGAACAGTTCCTGTTTTGAGCTTCCTGCTGTGAGGAGTATGGTATTCCTGTTTCCTCCAACAAACACATGCTGGTTACGTTAATCTGTGAGCCAGAAGGAGTGTATGGTGGGTCAGAATCTGTAATGAAGCTGTATGTGTTAATGTGGGTGGTGGTGTAAAGGACTGAGTAGTCAGTAAACCTCTCAGGAGGCTGCTACAACTCAGAGTGTGAAGCAGCTCCACCTTGACAGATCCTAAAGGGGAGACCCTGAGTAGCAAATCCGAATCTTTCCCCTCATCCTCTCCTCGTGTCTCCTCTCTCACCCGCTTACAGGATGCATTACATCATTCTCCTGTGAGAGATGCTGCTGTTGCTAGGTTACTGCCAGCTGACTCCCTGTTCCATTTTTAGATGGATGCTGAGAAACAGAGAGGTGGGGGAGGGGATCAATATGGCGAGATGAATTCAAAGCAGTACTTTATTTAAAAGTCAGAGAAACAAATATGAAGCCTTCATGATAAAGATGAATAAAGGTGAGCCACGTTCCTCATAGTCAGATGATTACTTTAATAAATTCATACAATACAATACAAATTTATTTATATAGCTCATTTAAAAACCAACGGTATACCAAAGTGCTTCACAATAAAACAGCAGGTTAAAACATGAATAATATTGTTACAGCTGGGGACCTAAGGACACCGGAAGACACACAGAAATGACACGGAGAAAGCAGGGCAGGGAAACGCTGATTAACGCTGATTAACGCTGATTAACGCTGATTAACACTGAGTTACACAGAGTAATGCAGACGACGCAACGAGGAACACAGGCAGAGACACACCATAAATACACACAAGGTAATGAGGGAATGACACACAGGAGGGGGGCACAGCTGAACCTAATTAGACACAACGAGACACAAACCTTCAAAGTAAAACAGGAAACGCACAGACTGTTTTACAACACAAACTCAGGGACACGAACAGAGCACAGAGGGAAGACACAGGTAGGGCTGATAAACACTGAAGCACTAAACACAAAAACCAAACCTAAGAACTAATACAAAATCAGAATTAACACAAAACACAAGGTGATGCCAAAAGGAAACACAAAACGCTGGGTCAAAATGACCCAGCATCATGACAAATATAAGACCAATAACAAAGTACTGAATATGCTAACAGGTCAATGGCACTAATTACACAAGAATAAAAGTGAATATCAAATCAAACTTGCTAAAAACAGACAGGTTTTAAGTAGAAGAACAAAATAATTACATTTCAAAGATCATATAAAACCTTGGCTGGTTGAAATGAAATGTATCCTGGAATACTTGATGAAGCAGAGACGAGAACACGTGTTTGTCGACAGTGAACTCTCACTCTGTATTTGAAAATAAAAAACGAAGATGTCTGATCTGAACGATTAGAGCTAAAAGTCACTGCTAATGATACTGCTGCTGTTCAGATCCAGATGGCTTTATTAATCCCAGTGTGTTGCAGCTTACCCACACAACCTACCCACATGGTCAACGTCACTAATATAATCACTAATCGCAAATACTGTTGCATGTCAAAGCAGAGATCAACAAGCAATAAGTTCAAGGAAAAATGTATACATTAATAAAATAGCAAAAAACAATTCTTCGTTACGAATAAACAGCTGTTTATTTTATTGTTTGTGCACGACACCTCAAAGAGGACTACATTATCAGCATTCCCCGGTGTCCGGACATTCACAGGTGGGAATCCAAAGACCTAGCTGTGCAGAAGAGAGATGACTAAAACAGAAATCAGTCACAATAATCCAGAAATGTGTTGTTTTTTTGTGGGCAGGCTAACATCACCTGAACTGTCTTGCTTCTGCTCTGAGGCTTCCTGGTTGAACTGAACAAGATGTGAGCAGATGTTACACGAGCCAGCGTTGCTGCTTTCCAGCTTCTAACCAGTCTTAAGGTGGAATTCATGAGTTATACTAAGAATCTTTGGCTTACACTCAGAATGATGATTGACCTTTGATCTAACGGGTGGCCCTGCACCATTCAAACATGATCTGCACTGCCAACAGGAACAAACACTGTGAACTGATTTTCTCTGCTCTTCCTCTCAGGTCATTAGGGAGTCATGACATCACAGGAGGAGGAATCTTCATTCAGGAGGTTTTTCCAATACGTGGAGGACAGTGGACTTCGAATATACGATGGTCTGGTGATCCAAAACGCCTCCGACATTGCTAGAGAGAGCGACCGCATTCGCAACCAGACCAATTGGACCTACCTGCATGAAAAACACCAGAAAAAAAGACGGCAGGAAGAAAGCATCAAGAGGTAGAAAGCATCAAACCTTAAAATGAGACCATGTTGTTTCCTGTAAACTCATCTAAACCGCAATAGAAAACTCTCCAGATCTTTTCTTAAGCACACAGACCTCATATGGGCTTAGATACGGTATACTTCTGGTAAACTGGATGTCTGTGTAGGTACTCAGTCATCCAGGTGATGGTAATCTAAGGAACTTGAAACCAACTGGACTTCTTTAAGTTTTATAAAAGAAGTTTAATTAGGTCTGAGAGAGAGAGAGAGATATTTAGGACATTTTTTTAGTGTTTTAAATGTAAATAAGAGTTTAACACATCACCACTTCAGAAACATTATGAGTGTCTTGTATTTGTTTTACAAGCTGTTGTGTTATCGGACAGTCACACTAACATGATCTCCCTTTGGTGCAACCAGGATTGGTGAGGATGTTGCCGCGGCCTCGGATGGGGCGTACTCTGGGAAACACTTCAGGATGGGTTTCATGACGATGCCAGCTCCACAGGACCGATTGCCCCCAGCCAACCAGGGCTTCACCGTCAGATCGCAGTCCCTCCACTCAGTGGGCGGAGGAGAAGATGACTCCAGCAGCAGCCGCAAACAACCCCCACCCAAACCTAAGAGAGATCCCAACACCAAATTGAGCAGCAGCTCCGAAACTGTGGATGGGGGTGGAGTTACAAGAAGAGACCACCAAGACACCAAAGAGAAGCTAGAACAGGCTGAAGGTGAGTCATTAAAACCACATGTCTCACATGGTGGAGATCTGGGCACCGAAATTAGATCTGCATGTTCAGGACTGATGTTCAGGTGATGGCCACAACAAGGTCTCATTATAAACATTGTTCATGACCTCCTATTGGTCCATGTGGCGTTGTTGAGGATGCTGCCGTGGCCTCAGATGGAAATTATTCGTAAGGAGAGGTTCAATGTGTTTCACTTCACCTGACTTTATTATTAAAGAAGTGTGTGAAGCCTTTTCTTAGACCTTTAAATGAAGACACTGTAGGGATCAGAATCGAGAACCAGTTCTCTAGAAGAACCAGTTCCTAGTAGTTGAATTCTTTGGAATTGTTCAGCTGCTTGTCTCTTGATCCCACCGATCAATTCTTGCACTTGCGCTACAATCAGGTGATTTCAGTTGTAGGAGGAGGAAAAGAGTAGGGCAGTTTACAGCATGCATATGAACAGAACTTTTATTTTTATTGCATTAAAGGACATGAACATGATGGTAAAGTGCAAACTGCATCCAGGACAGAAACAGCTACACTGTGTTGCTAACACAATCTCAGCTCTTTGCAAACACCTGCACAGACAGAACAACACTGCAGCCAAGTGAGCCGTTATTTTGGGGCTGCGGTGAAGCCAGCTGCCAGTGAACTTCATCAGGTAACAAACGGATGAGCAGTCAGGCTGCAGCCTTCGTTTTTACCTGTTATTTGTTTTGTTTTTTAATATAGTTATATTGCACCAAATCCCAACAACAGTTGCCTCAATGTGCTTTATATTGTAAGGTAAAGACAATAATAGTAATAATAGACAATAAGGGTTTTTATCTTTGTTTTGTGCTGTCAGCTTTGTGTTCTTACCTAAATACTAAGAGAACGATCATATGTGTGTCCTCTTTAGGTTAGAGATCTCTGTTGGTGTGTAGCTGTAGCTATAGGTTAATATTGCTAAATGGTGATCATGAGACTCCAAAAATCAGAGCCTTGGCCTGACAAGGTAGCTCTTCTGTGTTGTGCCATTCTCTTAGCCAGAGGTTTGGTTTCCCTGATGTATAAATCCTGCCAATCCTCCTGGCACTTAACGACGTACACTATGTTACTCTGTTTGTGTCGGGGGACCTGATCCTTGGGGTGGACCAATTTTTGGCACAGCGTGTTTTGGGATTTAAAACAAAATGCTACATCCAGATGAACAGAATCAACTTTTGGAGATTTACTTACCTAGATGATTGAGCATGCATCAAGACATGATCATGATCATTTTACTGAGAAATGCAATAGTATTAGTAATAGTAGAATTCCTTGCCCCCTGACCTCAGAAACATCACTTCTTGCCCCCTTTTTAAGTCCACCTATTCAAGATAGCTTACTCTGTATAACTTCTCCATGCTCTTAAACTTTGTGTTATTATTGTGTTCATTTCCTGTTTTTATGCTTGTCTTATTTGTTCTGTACAGTGTCCTTGGGTGTTTTGAAAGGCGCTTTTGTTATGGTCCTGAGTCTGGTGACTCAGTGTTTTGTGTTTCTTTATTATGATCTTGTTTATTCTGATTGTGTTTTCCATTAAGATTTGCCAGGTTTCGTTAGGTTTCTGTTCTGTGCCTGCCCTAGTCCCACTTTTCTGTTTTCCTTGATGTCCATGATGTTATTATGTGTGCTCATGAGTCTGTGTCTGTTAAGTTCTGTGTCTCGTCAGTTTATTCAGCGTCAGCCGTCTCTCCCAGCTGTTTCTTCTTAGCTCTGTTTACCTCTTGTATTTAGTGTCTGCCTCCTGCCCTGCTCGTTGTTGCGTTGCACCCTCACTTTCACTGTGTGTTCTGTTTGCCAGCCTGCCTGCCTGATTAGTTTGTTCTTTATTCTCAGTTTAGTTAGTTTTTTGTTCAGTTGCTTTCCAGCAATAAAGCTGAATATTTTGAGTTACGTTTGCCTCCGTGAGTCCTGTATTTTGGGTCCTCTCTTCCTGCCTGCACACAGTCATGACAGCTTTTACATAAAATGTATTATTATTATTAGTATTAGTAATGTAACCAGTATTGTAAAGAATTACTTACTCCTGGGAGTAATTAAGTTATGTACTGCATTCATTTTAAGAATTACTTTTTTCAGTAATGACCCCGACATGGATCGCAACAAAGAGCAGAAATACCTCCAACATGCACAGTATGTCATTCATGTGCATGAATGTAATGTCTTTGATATGCTGCTTAGAGATGGTGGTGACTTTCATAATGGAGTCAATGAAAACCAAGAAGTAATATCGATAATAGAATCCGATTCGCTAAATTCTTATCAATTCCCATCCCTAAGACTATATTGAAAAGCAGAAGATATTTTTATTGTATCCGTCTGAAGTAATTCTAGTTCTTCTGTCAGTAAGATGACTGAAAAAATGACTGCCCTTGAATTTGAAGTTTAAATAGTTCTCTAAGGAATTTGTAGCTTTCAGAAGGTATGGAAGAAGTGTTGTGACAGTTGTTCGCTCTCTGTCTGCAGCTCAATGTTTCCTGCACTCTGAAGATGCCTCCAAGAAGATGCCTCCACCTAAACCCAAAAGGAATCCCAACACTCAGCTCAGCACCTCCTTTGATGAGTGCTACATCCGTAACCATGGCAACAAGAAGTCTTCCTTGCAGTGGGACAAATCTTCATCCCAAAGTCAGAGTCCAGCATCCAGGGACACAGACGAAGAGGAGCCAGTTTACATTGAGATGGTGGGAAACATCCTGCGAGGGCTGAAAGGTCAGGAAGCAGAGGAGGACGACCAGAATGAATCGGTGTACGAGGAGATGAAGTACCCAATGCTGGAAGACTTTCTGCAGGACACAAATGCTGCCATCATTGACCCTGAAGCTTGGTCATCCCGCGGCTCACTCTGTGACATTCCTCCACCTTTCCCAAATCTCCTGACTCACCGCCCACCACTGCTCATCTTCCCACCTGCCCCTGCTCAGTGCTCCCCAAACTCAGATGAGTCCCCCCTCACCCCTTTGGACGTCACACGCCTCCCCATGTTAGAAAACGTCTCCTACAGCAAGTCGGGCAGTGTTGAACAGCCGCAGAGCTCCACTCACTACCGCAAAGAACGAGACCGGGACATGCCCTCCACTCATACCATCACATCTTCTGGTCGCTCCTCAGCTCCACCTCTCCCCTCCAGCCTTTACAAGTCATCCAGCACCACACACGGTGGTCACGGTTACCCCCGCAGCCAATCAGCATGCCCATCTCCTGTCAGCATGGGACGCTCGCTAACACCTCTGAGCCTGAAGAGGCCGCCACCGTATGACACCCTGATGGCAGGAGGAAGTATGCCTCGCTCTTCATCTTCATCTTCATCATCTTCACACAGGGCAGGTGAAGGAGGGGCTAAACTCAGTAACTCCTCCTCCACACATGGGTCCATGCAGAACATGTCCGTGAGGTCACAGACTCCAACAAGTCCACTAGACGAACTCAACAACCTGTTTGCATCAGGTAGACAGGTGATGAAGAGGGGATCAGGAGGGAGGAAGAGCAGGGAGGGTGAAGGTAAGAGAGTTGCAGAGTATTGCATCAACACCATATTATACTACCTGATGCACATCAAGGACAAGGTTTGGTTTTTGGGGGTGCTGGGGGACTACAAGTCAGAGCAAGTAAACCTGAGGTCACATTCACAATAATGGCCCAATCCTTTAACAATGCAAACTTTAAACCTTAATACAATTTCAGCAGGTGAGACAAATAACCCTCCACCATGCAGTTGTTATGTAGGGGGGTATTATCCACAGAGACCAAACCAGCTTGTGTGTCTGGCTGTAAACATGTTTGTTTCTGCTGTGAAATTTTAACATGGAAATCTATGGGGACTGACTCACTGCTGGAGCCCCCGCTGGATGTATGAGGAACTGTAAGTTTAAGGATTTGAGCCTTGGCTTAATTTTAGTCCCAGAGGTTGATGACTGGTTGCTATTACCCAATGGTGCTCATCCACACGTCTGAACGAAAAGTATATTAAACAGTTTTACAAGCTGTTGTGTAACACTGATTACACACTGCGGTTTGTTATCTCAAATACAAAGCAAAACCCAGTCAAACTATGTTCATTATACAAATTAAGTTCAGCACGTTGAAGTGTCCAGTTTATCTCCCACTCTAAAACTGTAAAAGACGATAGAAAAACAGTGTTTAGCTTAGTGTTTAGCTTTTGCGTCTTTATTTACACTAACACCCGCCAGCTTTCCTGAATGCCTCCTCAGTCTCTGATGGTCTTTGGGTCACCTGCTGAGAAATATAATAAGTATAATAAATAAATATAAGGACAGCTGAATCTGATAAATTGACTAAGAATAAAAAAAATCACTCATTTGTAGTCAAATATGAGAGAATACTCAAAAAGTTGTCATTACTGCATTCGGTCTCCAGAGAGACTCTCCAGGGAGACTGTGTTGCCATGGTGACAACAGTCAGTTTTTGTTGTTTTTTTTGTTTTGTTTTTTAAATTTATTTATTGTCATTGTCAAGAACAATGAAATTGCGTTTGGGGCTTCCATACAACCCAGTTTACTTCAGCTCAATTAGAATCAAAATTGAACCTTCAGGTTAAGTCCACAAGATATTTTTTTTTCCAGTTTCTCAGATTAACTATAGATAGATATGTCTATATCATTGATTTACAATATTTAAACACCATATACAGTTGTGTATGTGGTTTAACCAATGTGTATACATTTTCACAGTAAAATATGTGAGTACAGCTACTGTTACCCAGATCTGCTGAAATAGTGAATGTATTTAGCCAATTTTACCTTCAACTGCACTGGAAAAACACTGCTAAAACTTTAATTGTCTAATTCTATTGTATTGGGTATGATGGCATTAAATTAACAGAATATATGAACAACAGACAGTGACTATAGTTATTTTCTGCTAACAGTATCTTAATTTTTTACATATTTACAGCACCTAAATCTTCTAATGTACTGGTAGACAACCTACCAATGCATTAGACATTTAGTTAGTTTTATCTGGGTGTACTGATAGCATAGAGTTTTATTTTTTAACAGCTTCCCTTTAAGAAGTACATCTCAGTCTTCTGTACTGCGATATCTCCATGGTGCAGCTAGGGCATCACATATTTCACATTAGAAAAATCACACAGCACACCAGCAAACAAAATGTCACAAAAGACATATTGATAATTTCCCACACACACCAGGCATTGTGGAACTGGCTTGGTTTGTCCACAGTTTACCTTCTTTGCTTTCTTCTGACCACAGCTCATGCTAGGGCCTTCATCTGGGTTGGGGTTTTCTCAAAGACCCAGGTCAGACAGATTACTTTTTCTTTATTTTTTTAAATATTTATCTTTGCTATTAGGCACTGCATTGTTTTACTCACAGCATGAGTATTATGTAATTTCTTCTTCGTCCTCTTCTGTTTTACTGGCAGTTGGCAACCAATTTATTTGGGGAGGTAGTTGCACTGCCCTCTAGTGGAAGTTATATTCTTGGATTTGTTGGATTTAATGGTTTTGATTCTCATTAATGTTTTCTGTTTATGTTATAGTCTTAGTTTATAGTCCTTAGTTTTCTGTTACTTTGCCTTCCCCGTGTTCCACATCTAGTTACTCTTGTCTCTGTGCTCCATGTTCTCCCTGTCTTCTCTGTCTGCCGTGTCTCCTTGTATAGTTGGTGTTTCCATGTCTTATATTTCCTGTTTTACTTTGAAATTCTTGTGTCCTGTGTTTCAGTTTTGCTTCCTCGCCGTTTTGTTCATGGGCTGCATCCTCCTGAGGACCCGGGTCCTCAGAAGGTGGCTGAGGACCCGACCAGCCTACCGTTTACTTCCAGCCTACCGCTGGAAGTAAACGGCTGTGGAATTGGACGGTCTATCTTTCTGATTAGCGTCACCGCTGTCTCGGTGGAGTTTAATAAACTCGGCCGTCTGCTCCTTGCTATCTAAAATATAACAGGACACTGGAGTAAACTCTCGACTGTCTCATACTTCTGTTTAATCAGTTTTCTGTTTGACGTTTATTCAGCTGTGTGAAAACCACTCAAGGGATTAATAAAGTTTTATTTCATCTTACTTTAATCTCAGCCAAACCGATTTACTCACGAACAAATAAAACACTGAAAAAAGCCAAATAATAAAAATTTAGGTTGTCTAAGTGACTTATATATTACGTTTAACCTGAGTAGCGAAAGTCCGCGGTGATCTGAAAATGATGTGCCGGGAGTTGTGCCGTTCTCGGCGGCTTCAGTGACCCTCGAGCTCCCGGCTAGCTATCGAGCTGGTGGGTAACAGACGTCTCCAAAAACGTTGAAGCACTTTTGCAAATAAGTGATATCTTGATAAACCAAGCAGATATTTGAAGTTTACACAGCTACATTTTTCGCCTGAAAATATGTTAAAAGTTTATTTTGTGACCCAGAAAGATTAATAACAGTAATTTTAAAACTTAGTAGCGGCCGCCATTGTTGGAAACTGGAGTTTGGCTGGGCCGCGCTATGAATTCTGGGATATGGTGGGCCATGAAGGACACATCTGACCCATCCTTCAAATTCGGGGAAAAGGAGGACGGCTGCACTCGGAGGAGTCTACGAATTTGGACAGCCTTCGGCGCGTTGCTGTGATGAAATTGGCCTACAAATGCGGCCTCAGGAGGAAGCAGCCCATGAATTTGGATCAGAACCAGATCAGGATCATAGATCTGGAGCAAATCAGTTCTTGTATCAGCTCATCTGGCCAGGATTCACTTTGGATCTGTTTATTGTGGCTTGTTGCCGTTTGTTGTGGTCAGCAGTCCAGAGCTGACAACAACAACAACTACTGAGTATAAGTTAACATTGTACCTTCTAATGTCTGGTTAGAGTGTCTGAAAAATCACACTTTTTCTCTGATAAACAGTTTAATTAAATTCTCACACCTCATGAGAGTTTATTTACAAAGTGTTGGAGCTCCACTTCAAAGAAAGTTTTAATGCCTAATGACAGCTAACAGTGGAAAAAACAGCAGTTACTGTCAAAAAATTCACCTTGTGACATGGACGGTTCTCACTTGGAATATTGAACACTTGATATAACACTGACCGTGAGCAGTACAGCCACTGCGCAGTAGTCCAACACAGTGGTTTACTATGCATTTTCATGCAACATTTGAATAACACAAAATTAATAGTTTCATAATATGAAAATACTAGTGATGTCAGCGTTAATCTCATTAAAATGACGCTAACTCCATAACCACATTAACGTGGCAACACTCTGTTAGCGAGTTAGCGCATTAGCGCCCCGTGTGCCCCATGTGTGGAGTGTGTGTAGATACTCTGTTTTCCAGTGTCTCCAGAAGTGGTCTGCTAGGTGCTGGACTTGCTGCCATTGCTGCTTGTAGAGATCCTTCTCTGTAAACTTCCCCGGTGGAGGTGGTGCGCTTGCCTTTTGTGTAAGGAGCATAGCCGGGCTAGTATTTCAAGTGAGTCTGCATCTGAAGAGACAGGAACTACAGGCCTGGAGTTAATAATAGTTGTTACTTCTGCCATTAAAGTGCGCAGTACTTCGTGTGTGAGATGGGAACAATCTGTGCGCATTAGCATAGAGTCCAGGATCCTCCTTGCAACTCCAATCGTGCATTCCCATGCGCCACCAGAGTGCAGTTGTATTCACCGGCTCCAGATAGCAAAGAAGAAGAATAGACAGTTAATGAAAACATCCATGGACTCAATCACTTCTATGTGAACAGCACGAGTACTTAGACAAGTAAATAGCACTGCCCAGCGCTTATTGTAGGCTAGTCCTCCTTTTGTGCGCCTTCCAACTACATTCCAAGGCCCAAAGACATCCAGGCCTCTGTAAGTAAAGGGGGAAGAACTACTAAGTTGTTCCTCTGGAAATTGCGACATCTTCTAGCTCTCAGTTCTGCCTCGCAGCTTCCGACAAATGACACATCCATGAATAACACTGCCTATGCATCTTTTGCCACCTATCAGCCATATTCCAGCCGCTCGAATCGCACCCTCAGAGAAACTAGCTGTCTGCACAGAGCGAATAATAACACTCCTTGCCTTGGACAACTGTGGCTTTGAACACTGATGCCATCCTTTGCATTCCTTAGCAATTTGGGTCATGGACTGAGCAACATGAATAAGTGTGGCAACTGGTCATTGCAAAGAGTTCCATGAAAAAAAATTCTCAAACCTTTCTGGAGCGAGTTTCTTTTCCTCTTTCTTACTGGCACAGCAAGTGACTCGTGGCCGGATCGCTTTATCTGAGTCTGGTTCAACAACACTGAAGATGTCTTGCTTTTGTATTGTTCATACAAGATTGCTGGTCCAGACAGCTGGTTCGTATTAGTAAGCTGAGAGGCTTGGATTGATCTTGACGCATGATCTGCTGGATTATGTTCTGTGGGCACATATCGCCTGTCATGTCTGCAGTGGCAGACGAGTGGAGGTTGAAAGTAGGACCCAAGATGCAGGAAGTGTCAGATACAGGTGAACTTTATTAAACCGGTAAGTAAAACAAACAAAAACGTAGCAGGCAAGAAACAGAAGCTAAGGAACCTATACTGGGAGAAGTCCAGAAACAAACCAAAACAGACCACAAAATCAAAAACGCAGGAACACAAGAAAACCGAGCCAACAAACAGTTCAGGGGGCTGACCCAGAGGCCAACAGCGCAGGAATCCCAAACAGTTAAATTCAGGAGGCCGACCGTGCGAAAAGCCGCAGGTGGTGGCGCTGCAGGCGACAGCATGGGAGCTAGCGTGGGAGCTGCAGGTGGTGGCGCTGCAGGCAACAGCATGAGGGCCGCAGGTGGTGGCGCTGCATGCTGGACGGGCCCCTCGGACCCTCCAGCGGAGGCTGACGAAGGCTGGATGGGCCCTTCGGACCCTCCAGCAGAGACAGGCACAAAAGCAGCAGGCACGAGGTCCTGTGACAGACACGAAGGTGACTGAAGCTGTGCAGGGCACTGACTCTGCCCAAGCAGTGCTAACAAGATGCACTTCTAAGTAAAACAAACAAAAACGTAGCAGGCAAGAAACAGAAGCTAAGGAACCTATACTGGGAAAAACTAAGAAAACACCGACCTGAAACGGGGATGGGGGAGACGCAGGGAGATAACAGAATGAGGCAGGGAAAGAACACAGGTGAACCAGCAACGCACACGAGAAAACACAGGGCTTAAATACACACAGGGAAATCAGGGAATGGGAGACAGAAGGGAGACACGGCTGGGATTAATTTTTGCTGAGGAGACGGATGGCTTGTGGAAAAAAGCTGTTGCACAGTCTGGATGTGTGTGCCCAAATGCTTCGGTACCTTTTTCCAGATGGCAGGAGTGTGAAGAGTGTGTGAGAGGGGTGTGTCCGATCAGCCACAATGCTGGTGGCTTTGCGAATGCATCGTGTGGTGTAGATGTCCTCAATAGAGGGGAGAGAGACCCCAATGATCTTCTCTGCTGTTCCCACTATCCGCTGTAGGGTCTTGCGGTCTGATATGGCACAGTTTCCAAACCAGACAGTGATGCAGCCGCTCAGGATGTTCTCGATAGTTCCTCTATAGAAGGTGGTCAGGATCTCATGACGAGCCACTCGAAGCACTTCATGATGGTGGGTGTAAGTGGAACAGGACGGTAGTCGTTGAGACAGGACACAGAAAACTTCTTGGGCGCAGGGACAATGGTGGTGGCCTTGAGGCACGTGGGAACGACGGCACTGCTCAGAGAGATGTTGAAGATGTCGGTGAGAACATCTGCCAGCTGATCAGCACATTCTCTGAGTACTCTGCCTGGGATGTTGTCTGGTCCAGCAGCTTTACGTGGGTTGACTCTGCGTAGAGTTTTCCTCACCTCAGCTGTAGTGAGACACAGGACCTTGTCGTTCGGAGGAGGGGTGGTCTTCCTCGCCGCCACATCGTTCTGCCTGTCGAACCGAGCGTAGAAGTTGTTCAGCGCATCTGGGAGGGAGCCGTCACTGTCACAGGCAGGTGATGTCATCCTGTAGTTAGTAATGGCTTGTAAGCCCTGCCACATGCGCCGTGTGTCGCCGCTGTCCTTGAAGTGGTTGTGGATTCTCTGGGCGTGTGCGCGCTTCGCCTCTCTGATGGCCTAAGAAAGTTCGGCCCTAGCTCTTCTAAGTGCCACCTTATCTCCCTCTTTGAAGGCAGAGTCTCAGGTCCTTAGAAGTGCACGCACTTCCACAGTAATCCACGGTTTCTGGTTGGGTCGTGAGATGATGGTCTTGAAGACAGTGATGTCATCGGTGCACTTGTTGATGTAGCTGGACACTGATGATGTGTACTCCTCCAGGTCAGTGAAGTCACCGTAAGTTGCAGCCTCCCTAAACATGTTCCAGTCAGTGCTCTCGAAACAGTCCTGAAGAGCAGAGATGGCTCCTGCTGGCCAGGTTTTCACCTGCTTCAGAACCGGTTTTGATCGCCTGACGAGTGGTCTGTATGCTGGAATTAGCATAACAGAGATGTGGTCTGAGTAGCCGAGGTGGGGGCGGGGCTCTGCCCGATATGCGCCGGGGATGTTTGTGTAAACAAGATCCAGCGTGTTTTCCCCTCTCGTTGCAAAGTCCACATACTGATGGAATCTAGGAAGCACTGACTTGAGATTTGCATGGTTGAAATCTCCAGCAACAATAAACAGTCCATCCGGGTGTGTATTTTGCAGTTCACTGATCTTTGTATACAGTTCCCATAGCGCTTCCTTAGCATTAGCGCTAGGTGGAATGTACACTCCGATAATGAAAACAGTGGTGAATTCCTGTGGTAAATAAAAAGGTCTGCATCTAACAGTCACAAACTCCACCAGCGATGAGCAATAACTAGAAACTAGCACAGAGTTCCTGCACCATTTCTCGTTGATGTAAACACACAAGCCGCCACCGCAAGTCTTACCGCACAGAGCTGCATTTCTGTCGGCGCGAAACGAGGCCAGCCCGTTTAGTTCCTCACGATTGTCTGAAATGTCATTGCTTTCAAGCAGTGTTGGCAGTGTGAGGCTGATACCACCATTATGTGCCTCAACCTGATAGCCATTCGCTCTTCTTCCAGATCTCTCTAATGCCAGCACATGTCTTCAAGGTGTAGGGGAATGCATCACCTTGAATTTTGAACAGGTCAAAAAATCCTGTCCTTGCTAATGATCTGTTACTCTGGTTGTCGAGCATATCACTATCATCATCGTCAGTGGTCCTAGCCTGTTTGGCGCCCCGGGCAAACACTCCCTCTGGCGCCGCCCCCCCCCCCACACACACACACACACACACACATACACATAAAACATATTAAGGATTATACATTAACATAAAACTGTTGTCAAAACATACTGAATTTTGCCAGAGAAACACACATATGAAGAGAGAGAGAGAGTATGCATTGTATCCAAATGGCTACCAAACAGCCGTCATAATTCGTCATACAATGAGAGCAGGACAAATCAACAACTGACACTGACTAATTAATATTAAAATCTGTAACATAATGTATTGTTTGGAGTTTAGTCTGTTACTGTTACTATGTTTACCATTTTTTTTTGGAGCAACTGTAACCCACATCATTTCCTTAGGGATTAATAAAGTGTTCTGATTCTGATTGGTTCAGGATGACCTGCCATTATCCAATCACACATCTTCTTACCTGCATCTGTTGCTCGTTTCTCCTCCTCTTCTTTTCCCTTTTTTCTAAACTGAGCACCTGATGGCTTTGAGCTTTTCTTGTCCATCTTCCACTGGTTTTAATGTTGCACTCCAGTATGAACACAAATAATGGAGGACTCGAGGATCACCACAACATGACCTAACAGACCTACACCTTAGTTCACTGATTCACTTTGTCTAAGGTTTATTTCTGGGATTTCACACAACCCAGGATTCAAATCATGAATCCATGATGGGCTTGGATTTACATCATTATAAATGAAATGTGCTCTATTTGGAAGCAGCAGGTCTCCCTCCCCTTTCGACGGGTTGTGTGAGACTTTAAATCATCAAACTGTAAATTATAAACTGTAAATCTTTGTTGATCCCTTTACCCCGAGTCGTAAAGTGTATATTTATTTTCTTACTCTTCTTATATTTATTGTTTGTTTACTTGCACTGCTGTAACTGGAGCCTCGTCGTCTCATCTCTCTATATACTGGACTGTAAGTAGCGGAGATGACAATAAAGTTTACTTTGACTTCAGCAGCGCGCAGGCGCACCGAGGGCTCTCGCGCTCTCGCGCTCACTTTTCTCATATAGAGTTTCAAAAAAACATCGGTGCAAATTATAAGTCTCTATCATGATGTCTGGTGTTTTCGTGTTTGTCGTTTTGTTTTTATTTTGCAAGTTGATTATTAGACGCTGCTCCAGCCAGCCAGAGAATCCCCCGCCGCCCCGCCCTCTCCTCCCTGTGCTGCAAGCAGCAGGCGCACCTCGCAAACGGAGGGCGCCCTTACTCCCAGCAAATGGGCGAGAGAAAACCGATCGGTGCCTATGCCATTCCCAATATGCGCTGGCTGATGTCGGGGCAGCAGGAGTACGAGCAATTTTTTTTTTTTTTTTTTCCCGATGCCTGTGATGCCACCCCGGGCAACCGCCCGTGTTGCCCGTATCAAAAACTGCTACTGATCATCGTTTATATAGCACTTTAACCCCTTAGCAGTCCTACAAATTTACAATTAGTCCCCTAAACCATCCAATGTACCGTGGGCGGTACGTCCGACTGCTAACAGGTTAAAAACACAGCAGGCAGACCAAAGTGCTGAACAACACAAAAACAAAGAAAAGCAAAACATAGTAGGGATGTCAGTTTCCCGCATAGTTTAAAGTCAGGAAATTAAAATAGGTTTTCAATCTCGACTTAAAGACCTGCACTGAAGACACTTGTCTAATATGAAAGGGAAGGTTGTTCCAAAGCATCGGAGCCGCAATTGAGAAAGCTCGATCTCCTCCGAGTTTCAGCCGCGACTTAGGGACTGACAACAGCAATTGATCAGCTGAATGGAGCGAGCGAGTAGAAGTATGAGGCTTCAACAAATCGGATAAATATACAGGGGCCAGACCGTTTAAAGATTTAAAAACCAATAAAAGGACTTTAAAACTGATCCTAAAAACAATAGGAAGCCAATGGAGTGAAGCCAGAACCAGAGGGATGCGGTCAAATTTCCTTCTACCAGTTAAAAAAAATGTGCCGCTGCATTTTGCACTAATTGCAAGCATGACAGGGTGCCCAACCTGGAAGTTTTCCATTACATAAGGCCTGCAGACGAGCGGTGAGCGGTAGCTAACATTCTTTAATCCAAACACACAAAGAACAGAAAACCAAGCTTGTGGAGAGCCTACATGACCGCGGGGCAGGTCAGCAGAGTCTCCCTGAGCCCAGCATGGCTCTCAGTTAAATACCTTCTCCAGGAACAAAAGGCAGTACACAGCTGTTTCACACCTTGAGGTTCACACTCCCTTGCTGCCTCCCAGAGTCCTCGAAGAGACAAAAGACTCTTCCTGTGGAGTTCCTGTTTCCCCCAACATCCTTACTACACCCCCACCATTTGTCTAACTGTATGAGTGTGAACATGTTTAAATCCAGTGGCACCAAGGTATCATACAATAAAATAATGTGATTAATACATAAGTAAAAGAAATTCCTGTACAATCCCACCCTTTGATTCTTAAATCAAGAATCACATTAATACCAGAATTTCTTTCCTGACATTGCGTATGTCACATCAACATTATTATTCACTTAAAGGAGTTTCACACTGTGTATCCTCACTTCACTGCTCTCCCACCACCCTTTGTTCATCTTTCATCTTCCCCTCAATCTAAGCTCTCACATGCAAATGGCAACAACAATGATACAGAGGAAAGGTCTTCTCCAGAGTGTCAAAGTACTTTGCATGGCAGAGTGAAACAGCATTAGGTGGTCATTCTCAGTCACAGTCATGGCTCCTGGTGTCTGTGCCATTTTCAGAGTCATAATTCCAACGCTGGTCTCCCTCTGCGCTGTCACCTTTGGAGCTTGGCATGCTCTCTTCATCCCTCGATTTCTGTTCCAACGCGGCTGTAGATTAGGAGCAGAGCAAGTCGTACACTCCTGTAGTCTTCCTCCACATCCACGTAGAAACTCTTTTATTTTATTTTAAGATTTTGCTGTTCAAAATCTTCTCGTGACAATCCTTTGGAAGCCCAGTGGTGCAGCCCACTGTCGTTTGTCTGCTGTCCTGCAGATGGTTCCTGCTTCTCACTGGTCCTGTTGAAGCGTTCTCTCCCGGTCATGGTCTGCATCTGCACCTCACTCAATCCTTCCATATCCTTCATGTCACGGTCTCTGCAATTTAAAAATGAAAACTTCCCTGGAAAAACCCTCTTTTGCCCTCTGTCAGCTTAGCACAATTAGACACGCACAATAAAGTTGTGCATTATCTCTTACAAATTCCCAGTAGCTTCACTCCAGGCCCTGTCTTAAGAAAAAGTAAAACATTAGCCAGTGGTGTGTCCTGCTGTAAATCATGTGATCACATGATCACATGATTTACGGTAGAGTATCACTTCCTGTTCCTGCTCAAACACAGTGGTGTTTCTGAGTAGCTTATTTGCTTAGCAATTTAATTAACAACTTTTAAATACATTCTTTTTCATAGTATAATCTTCACGTGCTTCATCCGAAGCACA
>NW_005187720.1:68680-70181 GCF_000239375.1 Pundamilia nyererei
CTTCCTGGAGTTCACTTGGCGTCAGTGGCGAATCCAGTTCCATTGCTTGACTGTCTAGTAATTTTGGAAGAGTTACGTTGTCAAGAAACAGATCAATTTCATTTTTAGATGGGTTTATTTGTGGTCCAGTTTCCCTTTACATTCAGAGCGTCCTCTGCAATGGCCTTCTTCCCTTACCGGCAGAAAAGTGCTAAAATACCGTCATTGCACGTAGGAATGATTTCCCAACAGTGTACTCGAACCGCCGTCCCTGTGGACCGAACACAGGCCTGGGCCGGCTTCTCCCCAACTGCGTGCTCGAGCCACTGTCCTTGTGATGAGCCGTTCCCAACACAAGCCTGGGGTCTCAGACCACCAGGATTTTTCCCGATGGTGGATTTTAATTACCGTCCCTGTGCTGGACAAAAACCCGAACACAGGCCTGGGGTCACAAACCACCAGGATTTTCCCTCCGGAGACTCGAACTCCGGAGTCGGCCAGCGTTCCCCCCCTCGGCCAGACAAACACTCTCCATGACTGTATACAAGTTAGCTACAACTCACCCATCTGCAGGAGTCCCCTCAAAGTCGATGGTCTCAGTGGTGGCTGAAACACACGGCTCCGTGACTCCTCCATTTCCTTTTCTTCAACAGCTGGTAGGACAAAGGTACCTTTTTCCTCAGGGGTGAACCGTTGTTCAGCGACCACACGGATCACAACCCAACCCCAATTAAAAGGGAATCGTAATAGGCAAAGCATGAGGTAATAAAGGCATGAATAACAGTCTCCAAATTGTGTTTGGAAATTACGTTCTTTTGAATTCTTTTGGCAGCAAAGAAAGACTAGACCCAGAGTGGTCAAAACTCAAACAAAACTGGAAACAACTAAACTACAGAGCACAAACGTGGACAAGAATGAGAACGAGCAGAGGAGATGGACAGCAGGGAGAACACACGGGTGAGACATGGTGGATACACAGATGGACCAGCAACTACAATGACAGAGGACACGACTTAAATACACAGAGAAACACAGGGGAATTACACACAGGTGGTGGACACAGCTGGGAATAATCAACAAGACGAGACAGAGGTAAAACTGAACACACTCACATGAGACGCAGACCTTCACAATAAAACAGGAACAAGAAACCATCACACTAAGACGCAGACTCGACAGAGAGAGAGACAGAAAATGACACATGGAACTAAACTATCCATCCATCCATCCATCCATTCGCTTCCGCTTATCCTTTTCAGGGTCGCGGGGGGCGCTGGAGCCCATCCCAGCTGTCATAGGGCGAGAGGCAGGGTACACCCTGGACAGGTCGCCAGTCTGTCGCAGGGCCAACACACAAGGACAGACAACCATTCACACTCACATTCGCACTCACATTCACACCTAGTGGCAATTTGTATTATCCAATTAACCTATCCCCACAAGCTGCATGTCTTTGGAACTAAACTAAATGTGGCGAGACGAGGTTGGGATATAAAGTAAATACTCTTCAGTTTTAAAGAAC
>NW_005187720.1:71356-77677 GCF_000239375.1 Pundamilia nyererei
GCAAAAACATGACAACTCAAAATACTGGATCAAACTGACCCACAACCGTGACAACTTTCTGTCTGCACCTCCTGTGCTCTGCAAAAGCATGCAGTTTCCTGTCAGCCTGCGACCTAGTTTATACTCAAAGTTGGCCCTCTCTTATTAAAATACATAAAACAAAATAATCAACAAATAAGCACTAAGAATATATATTTAAATCCTAAAAAAAAGGCTTGACCTTTGATAGGCATCTGATTAAAAGCCAATTTTACCACCCCGTTTACATGACCATCAAAGGTAAGTTCGGAATCAAAATTCACACCAAGATTTACAATTGAACATTTCAGATGAGAGGCCAAAACACCGAAATCAGCATCTGGAGAAACAATACAGCGATGCGGGCCACATAAAATTGCTTCCGTTTTATGGTCATTAAAATTAAAAAAGTTATTTGCCATCCACAGTTTAACGTCACTGAGACCAGTCAAGTAAAGATTGACAGGGAGAAGTATCCAGGTGCACAGGAAGCTCACAGCAGGCGATGATAAGGCATCCTGCTTTCCTTCCTCCCCGCTGTCCTCTGCTGGAGTGTCTAAGGACTTGTTTATCCATAGTGGTGGACCAGGATATAATGCTTTATTGTGGCTGTCACTGTTGCACTCATCACATTTTAATGTAGCTTTGCAGGTGAGGGCAAGATGTGTGGATGATGACCAGCATCTGAAAGAAATCCCTTGCTCTTTTAAGTAGTCTTTGTTACTCAATAGTTTTGAATCTAAAGCCACAGCATTTCCTCGGTGGGTGAGGCTTGTTCCTACATAGCAGACAGGTTTGGGCCAGATCTGGTGTCAAGCTGGCACTGCTGGCTGACTTCTGGTATGGTAAGTGGTATGTCATCCAGATATGGGCCAGGCCTGGCATAGATGGGACTGTTTTTGTGATGGCATGCCATATCTGGTCCGATTATGATTTGGTGTATGTGGCCCAGGCTCATAGAAAACAGGTCTGGGGGCGGGTCTGGCATCAAGCTGGCACTTCTGACTGACTGGTGTCATGGCAGGGTGTGTGTCAACCAGATGTGGGCCAAGTCTGGTAATGATGGCACTATTTAGGTTTATATTTTCCTATTGTTGTTAGAAGACCCAAATGCCATGTTGCAATACTATACTTCTATGGTAGCCAATGTTTCAAATGCAGGTTTGACAGGTCTGTGAGTGTACACTTTATCCAAAACTTAGTGAGGGTTTACTCATGTTTACCACTGGCTCTTCCAGTCTGCATGTCAATGTAGTTAGGAAGCACTCAATTTAGAGCAATTGTGTGATTGGGTGAATGTGGCATGTTGTATAGAGCACTTTGAATAATCCAGGAGAGTAGGAAAGTGCTATATAAGAATCAGTCCATTCACTGTCTGAACAGAGTTTTGTCACGTTGCTTTTGCACTATTATGTTCCAGCACATGTTGTTATTACATGGCTTGATTAAGGTATACATTAGGCTGACATCTGGGGCCAGAGTTGAAACTGTTCTGGGCCAGCACAAGGCCAGCAATGTGTCTGAAACTGGCCTTGCGTTGGCCCATGTGTGGGCCACCTCTGGCAAACCAGATCTGGGCCACCAAAGGGCCGTCATTCTTTACGGTATGTGGGCCATGTTTAAGCACATTGTATGGGCCAGATCTGGGCCATACGAGTTTTGCTATGTGGGTTATGGATGGGACAATATTTATCTGGTTCATCTTTAGCCGTTACCTTCGGATCTGCAGCTGAAGAGACAGTAGTCTTTTGCACTAAAACTGGTTTCCTGAATGTTGCAAGCTTTAAGAAGGCCTCTCTAGCTTGGGAGAATAGTTGCTTGGAAGTGCAAAGCTGGGATCGTTCCCTGTTTTAGCTTGGTGGCAGATAAACTGAGTAAAGAGAAGGGAGGATAGGATGTATGATACTCTTCCTTATACTTGGATCCTTGAGAAACCCATTTGTCCTGCACGTTGTAAATGGTAAATGGCCTGTATTTGTATAGTGCTTTTACTAGTCCCTAAGGACCCCAAAGTGCTTTACACATCCAGTCATCCAACCATTCACACACACACATTCACACACTGGTGAATGTGTGTGTGTGAATGTGATGGCAGCTTTTCTACATTGGGGCCAATGCCATGAGCGGTGTCCAGGTAAAGATAGCCATCCTCCTTAGCTGATAGTAGCTCCGTTAGAAGATCACCAAGTTCTCTTAACTTACGATTGTCCTTCTTTGAGATTTTAGGAAAGCTGTCCAGTTTCTCAAACAAAGAACTTCCTATGACCTCAGGGGCACCGTAACATTCATCCAACCTGTCCCAAGTCATTTTTAAGGTTGCTTTAAGGCTGGGTTGCCTACCTGAACTGCCCTCTGACGACTCTTTCCCAAGCCATTTCAACAGCAAGTTCAACTCTTCAATGGCTGTAAGGTCTAAATCCTTTATTGTGTTAAGGAAAGATGACCTCCATGCTCTGTGGGTTTCTGGACAGTCATCAAATTTTTACAAACCACTACTCACAAGCTCTTTCTGTGCTAAATACTTGTCAATGCCATGTCCATCATACCTGCAGACTCTGGATGCACACTCTTCGTCGGTGGACTAGCTGCATATCGCGGAGTGACAGACCTTGCCCTTTCCTGACATTTGTCACTATATGGTTCCTGCAGGGTTGCCTGTTTTTTAATATGGGGAGACGTTTGTCTTGTAGTTAGACAGGTAAGTTGTTCTTCGGCATCCAGTTGCGGAGAGTAGGAATGCTGTTTAATACTTTCATTGTCCTCCTCCTTCCAGGTGTTTTGAGAACATTGCGTCGTAAAGCAGGTGGGGTGCTCTGGGTTCTGGTCATGTGCCAAGTGCAATGTCGTTTCAGATTGTTGACTAAGACGTGTGGCCTGGTCCCTACCATATTCACTTACACGTTCATTCAAAGTTTTGCTGAGTGGCTTTTCTTACTGCAACGCTCCTCACCCAGATGTTCTGCTGATGCCTCCAATATCTTTGTCTGGGCAATGGCAGCTGGAGCCTCTTTTCCAGATGCAGGGCATCTAAATTAGCCTCCAATCTTGCTTTGTCGACTTTGATAGCAATTTCCCTTTCTGTAAATGTTGCACGTGCTTTTGCAGCTTCTACTAACGGTCTTGCTCGTGCTGCCTCAACACCCGCAGATGATTTTGATGAGCGTGTAGAACTAGAACACCGGGAAGTTTAATCTTTAACTGCTTCATCTTTAATGCTCAGCGATTCCTTCAGTGAATGTGTCACAACCTGGGCCTCTGACCCAGCGCTCTGAGTTTATTTTTGTATCTTCTCATGTTAGCTTTGTGATCACGTGTTAGTCCTATTTAGTTTAGGTTAAAGGCAGTCATTATTTATTGTTTCCTTGGTTTCAATGTTTGGATTCTTGTCTAATTTATCATGTGTTTTAGATCTGTGAGCTAAGTGTTGTCATGTCTAGTTTCTTGTTTTATTTTGAAGTAGATTGCATGTTCTGGGTTCATGTGGTTAGTTTTTCTCTCCCCTGTGTTGTCACTATGTTTGATTCTAGTCAGCTGTGTCCTCATGTGTCTCCACTTCCCCTGATCACCTCATGTGTGTATTTAAGATAAGATAAGATAAGATAACCTTTATTAGTCCCACACGTGGGAAATTTGTTTTGTCACAGCAGGAAGTGGACAGTGCAAAAGTTATGACGCAAAAATTAGAATACAATAAGAATAAATACAGTACACAGCTGTACAGAATAGAATAAAATAAAATACTATATACAGTAGAATAAAATAGAATAAAAATATACAATAAGATAAAAATAGAATACGAATGCTATATACAACTGAGTAAAAATACAACGATGCCAGAAAAGATTATTGCACTTAGTGTTATTGCACATGTGTGGATGTGTGTGTTTGTTCAGTTAAAGTCTTTGTTGTGGAGTCTGACAGCAGTGGGGAGGAAAGACCTGCGAAATCTCTCCGTCCCACACCGTGGGTGCCGCAGTCTCCCACTGAAGGAGCTGCTCAGTGCTGTCACAGTCTGCTGCATGGGGTGGGAGACGTTGTCCAACAGGGATGACAGCTTAGCCGCCATTCTCCTGTCACTCACCACCTCCACTGGGTCCAGAGGGCATCCTAGAACAGAGCTGGCCCTTCGGATCACCCTGTTCAGTCTCTTCCTGTCCCCAGCAGAGATGCTGCCGCCCCAGCAGACCACACCAGTCCTCAGTCTTCCTGTATGAGGTGCCATAAGGGACATTATTACTGAAACGCTCTCACACACACTACTGAAATACACTCACGCACTCCACTGAAACCAGTGGCATTTCCGCTGAACAGGAAGTTGTTTCCTGACAAGGAAACTGATGGAAAAAGTGGTATATTTCAAAACGCTATAAGGATGTCTACTCAGCAACCTTGCTAGTACAGCAGTCCCCAACCTTTTTTGCGCCACATAAACGATATAAAAATAAAAAAAAACGATAAATACCATGAAAACCATAAATTTCAAACTCAAGCCTCAACTCTTGCGACCCGGTACCAAATGACTCACAGACCGGTACTGGTCCAGGACCTGGGGGTTGGGGACGGCTGTGCTTGTAGCCTAAGTGAAGCAGCCGCATTACTTAACAATATTTTTAGCTTCCTTGAATCAAGGAATGGATTCAAGGTGCAACAGGGAATTCGGCAAGTATGTCTTGTTTCCCCTAAGCTTTTTATATTGGCAACTCAGTTGTTAACACTATTAATCAAAAATTCTAACGACATACAAGGAATATCAATTTTTAATAAAGACTTCAAAATAAGTCAATTCACAGATGATACATCTATTTTTTTAAAAGATAAATACATGGTAGAGAAAACTAAATCTTTTCGTTTATCTCTCAGTATCAAAAAATGTGAACTTCTCCCGATTTATACAAGCTCTGACTCCTCAATAGCTTTGGTTAGAGTTGAATCTAAAGTTAAATATATAGGGCTAATGATATCTAAAAAAAAAAAAAAAAAAAAAAACAATTAGCAGAAAAGACACCAATATTTCTAACTGTATCATGGAGATGAAGAAATCACTTAGCCACTGGCTAATCAGAGACCTCGCTATTTTTGGCAGAAACATTCTATCTAAAGCTGAAGGCATCTCCAAATTGATTTATCCTTGTCACTCTCTATATATCTCCTCTAAAAGCATTAATAAGGCTAACACAGTTATTTTCAAATTTTTGTGGAGGAATAAAACCCATTACATAGAAAGATATCAGCTTGTGAAGGAATACAATAAAGGTGGTATCAAAACTCCAGAATTAGAATTTATGGTTGGCACCCTTAGAATTAAATGGTTAAAATCTTGTCTGTCACAGCCAGACTCTACTTAGCTCCACATCCCATGATCCTTGTTTAATAAAATAGTATACAGGATTAGAATTTATTTTGAAATGTGATTTTGCGGTAAATATAATCCCCATAAAGATATCAAACTTTCCAAAACAGACTTTGCATTTTTGGGAAAATGAGATTTACCCACAACGTCTCCCCATAATTCAACCTTATGGAATAATAGGGTAATAACACTTAATCAAAAATCAATTTTCAAGAGTGACTGGTTTGAACAAAAATATTATATTCATAACAGATTTGTTGGATGATAACGGTGTCATTCTAAGTTACACAGACTAAACAGTCTAAACTGTTCTCAAAGAGAATATAACAAATTTTGTGAACTGGTCCCACTGCCTCTGCTTCATTTGATTAAAATTTTTATGATATACAATAATTTCTCATCAGTGCTCCCAAATTTATTGCCAGGGCAATGTCAGCTGTTTGATAAAAATGCAATAAGAAATTTGTTAGTAGTTTCTTCAAAGACAAAATATTTCATAGTTACAACAGAATGGTGACATGGCATGGTTCTAATTTAGTTATTTCATATACACTGGATAAAGCATACTAAAAATTTATGAAATAGCCTATTCTACCTAAAGTTAAAGAAACACACTTTAAACAAAATTAATCCTGTGGCAGAATTTCTAAAAAAAGAGATTTGGCTTTGAGGTGGATCAGTGAAGCGCAGTTTGGATCTTCTTTTGCTGCTGGTTCAGTCAATATTGTTAGGAGAGGGATAAAACTAACAGCTTTAGAATCTGTGCAAAACCAGCATGAAAACAAAGCGCGGATCCACCGACTGATCAGAATCAGTGAGCTGTCGGCTTTCAGCCTTGACCGTGTCTGTGCCGTCGGGTGAGAAAGGCGACATCTCACTGATTCTGATCCGCGGGTCCGCGCTTTGTGTTTACGTCTTTGTGCAGAAGCCGTGTTCCTGCTCTCATTTACTGT
>NW_005187720.1:79015-89091 GCF_000239375.1 Pundamilia nyererei
TTTCAGTAGTGTGTGTGAGAGCTTTACAGTTGTGTGTGTGAGAGCGTTTCAGTTGTGTGTGTGAGAGCGTTTCAGTTGTGTGTGTGAGAGCTAAAATTTCAGTAGTGTGTGTGAGAGCGTTTCAGCAATAATGTCCCTTACGGCATTTCATATTCCTGTGTTCAGCGTCGTGTTGTCTGTCATCTCTCAGTCATAGAGTGTCATAGGTTTTTGTCTTCACTGTGTTTGATAGTTACTCAGTGTTCATGGTTTCTTCATAGTTTTTTCACTGAGTTTCATAGTCTTTTAGTTACACAGTGTTCACATTCCTCTTTGTTTTCTTAGTTTCATGTTTTGTCTGCAGCCAGCTAAATAAAGCTCGCTTTTGGTTAAAAACACGTCACGTCTCCTGCAACGCCTTTCTCTCTGCATCTGCATCTGGGTCCTGAAGTCAAACCAATCCGGCGCACCCTGCCGTGACAGAAGGGCTTCTCCTACATTTTTTGTCCATGTTCTCTGCAATCTGCTGCAATAGTATAGTTTAGCCATCTGGGTATTCGTCTTTTCACTTTACTGCTCTCCTTGTGTGTATGCATATGTGCGTATGTACACAATTCAGCAGCCAGCCAAACTCCATTCAAAAGGATACGGGAGTCAGGAAATAGCATCCAAGCTCCAGGTGACTTATTTTACATTGCACTACCATACACCATTGCATCACAGTGAAAAGACAATGCTTTTGAAGGCATAAACAAGAAAGAGGATTGCAGCAGACAATTACAGGAACCCTTCAACTTATGTGAACCTGGTTACCCCAACTAACATGGCTGACTTCTTGTTCTTGGTCAAAGTGCATGCACATTAACAACAATTTACAAGGCCCAGTAGGGGGCACTAAACTCAAGGCAGAACAGACCTCCAAGCCCATTGTTCAGTAAGTGGTGCTAGTTTCAGTCATTGTACAAATGTCCTGTTTATAAGGTTTGAACCTGCAGTCACCTGATCCTGATGAACCGTTTCTCCTACTGAAACGTCCAGATGAACAGAATCAACTCTGTGGGAGTTCCTCACTTGGATAATTGAGCATCAAGACAATTACATTTAATTTTTAAATTACAGTTCATCTAATGCCCCTGAAAAGCTCTTAGCTTTACTATCATTTCTGAGTTAGCTCTCATTTTTTTCTCTTCCTGGAAATGCAGCAGCTATATCTTTAGCTAGCAACTCACTGCAAAGACTGCACACAAACAGTTTGTGTGTTTGCAGATATTTGTTAAACTCATAAAAACATAGCATTTGAAATTACCTGACACTTAAAAAAAAAGTTACTCCCTTTATGTTTGCTCCTCTTCTATACCGCTATCCAGATGCTGAAGCACCACAGACACTGCACCTGCAGTCGCTCCGTCCCCCTTTAACTTACACCTCTGGGACATTTGAAATGTGGTGCTCAGAGATTCCAAGTGCTCTGACACTCAACTCCTTTGTAAAGATGGACGTGGGTCTGCTATGGTGAAAGTACGTCTTAACATGGACAACAAAAAGATCACAGAGTTATTTCTTGAGATAAAACAGACTACATGCCATAAACGAAAGAGCAGGTCAGATGCACTCGTTTTTCACAGCAACTATCTGAATGTTCATTGGCAGAATAAATATGACTGTCTTTAGGCAGGGGTGGAATATATTACATAGTATATTGTGTATAAGAAGAAGTGGACTGCAAATTGATAAGCTGCATGGTTTGGTTTGATAATAGGTTTAATGGGTCAAGGTCTGATGTCACAGGAACTGAGTGTTTCTTTACTTCCTCTGCAGCTTCTTTTGCTGCTGTAGACAAATACCAACAAACAACATACAACTGCAAAGTGTATATCTCCCCTTACCTTAGTCTTGAAGTGCATATTTATGTCTTACCCTTCCTATATTTATTGTTGTTATTTTGCACTGAATGAACTGGAGCCTCATCATCTCGTCTCTCTATACAGGGAGTGCAGAATTATTAAACAAATGAGTATTTTGTCCACATCATCCTCTTCATGCATGTTGTCTTACTCCAAGCTGTATAGGCTCGAAAGCCTACTACCAATTAAGCATATTAGGTGATGTGCATCTCTGTAATGAGAAGGGGTGTGGTCTAATGACATCAACACCCTATATCAGGTGTGCATAATTATTAGGCAACGTCCTTTCCTTTGGCAAAATGGGTCAAAAGAAGGACTTGACAGGCTCAGAAAAGTCAAAAATAGTGAGATATCTTGCAGAGGGATGCAGCAGTCTCAAAATTGCAAAGCTTCTGAAGCGTGATCATCGAACAATCAATCAACCAAAAGTGGCCAAAAGCACAAGGTGTGCAATACTCAGAGACATGGCCAAGGTAAGAAAGGCTGAAAGACAACCACCACTGAACAAGACACACAAGCTGAAACGTCAAGACTGGGCCAAGAAATATCTCAAGACTGGTTTTTCTAAGGTTTTATGGACTGATGAAATGAGAGTGAGTCTTGATGGGCCAGATGGATGGGCCCGTGGCTGGATTGGTAAAGGGCAGAGAGCTCCAGTCCCACTCAGACGCCAGCAAGGTGGAGGTGGAGTACTGGTTTGGGCTGGTATCATCAAAGATGAGCTTGTGGGGCCTTTTCGGGTTGAGGATGGAGTCAAGCTCAACTCCCAGTCCTACTGCCAGTTTCTGGAAGACACCTTCAAGCAGTGGTACAGGAAGAAGTCTGCATCCTTCAAGAAAAACATGATTTTCATGCAGGACAATGCTCCATCACACGCGTCCAAGTACTCCACAGCGTGGCTGCAAGAAAGGGTATAAAAGAAGAAAAACTAATGACATGGCCTCCTTGTTCACCTGATCTGAACCCCATTGAGAACCTGTGGTCCATCATCAAATGTGAGATTTACAAGGAGGGAAAACAGTACACCTCTCTGAACAGTGTCTGGGAGGCTGTGGTTGCTGCTGCACGCAATGTTGATGGTGAACAGATCAAAACACTGACAGAATCCATGGATGGCAGGCTTTTGAGTGTCCTTGCAAAGAAAGGTGGCTATATTGGTCGCTGATTTGGTTTTGTTTCGTTTTTGAATGTCAGAAATGTATATTTGTGAATGTGGAGATGTTATATTGGTTTCACTGGTAAAAATAAATCATTGAAATGGGTATATATTTGTTTTTTGTTAAGTTGCCTAATAATTATGCACAGTAATAGTCACCTGCACACACAGATATCCCCCTAAAAAAGCTAAAACTAAAAACAAACTAAAAACTACTTCCAAAAACATTCAGCTTTGATATTAATGAGTTTTTTGGGTTCATTGAGAACATGGTTGTTGTTCAATAATAACATTATTCCTCAAAAATACAACTTGCCTAATAATTCTGCACTCCCTGTATACTGTACTGTATATGGCAGAGATGACGATAAAGTTTACTTTGACTGACTCTTCAGGACTTACTGAGTTGATGTTGTTGTGCCTCTGTAGGAGATGGCAAGTCCAGACATGACAGTAACGACAGAGATGGACAGTCGAGTCCGGTTTCCAGCAGGATGGGGAGGTCATCTGTCAGTCCCACCATGATGCTGACAGGAGGAGGAGGTGAGTCAGAAAGCAACATCACTGACTTCATGTTTAAGGAGTTTAACTATGAAGAGAAGAGAAAGGTCTGCTGAACATTGTGTCAGTGTGTCTTGAGAGAGAGAGATGTTTTTTACAGTTGTAGCACTCCAACTTCATGCTGCCATTTACAGAAACTTCAAGACAGGTCAAATCAGCTGAAGGACCGTGTTTGCGCTGATATTTTTATGTGCAGCATGTTTTCAGTGTGATAGATTTTGTATGTGCAGCTTGTTCCTGAAAGTAGTGGATGAAGCCCACTTGGTGGGAGTTGTTTAATCAGCCTCAATAAGCAAGCAGAAGAAGACACTCTGCCTGTCATTTGGAGTTATTAAAACATATGGAGAAGTTCTCAAAACACAAAAATGAAGATAAAAGTGACATTGGAAAATATAGAGCGATGGAGAGAGTACAACCATGCAGCGATTAAAGCTTGGAAGTACTCACATTACTTTGAGTTTGATTCTGTAAAAAGTGACAGAAACATTAGCGTCTGCAGTGCACTCTGCATGGGAAGAAAACTTCTTTCTACAGCGAAAAATTAAATTTCAAATCTGAGCGTGCAGCGAGCAGGCTGCCACGGGAATGTGACACTCACAGAGAAACCCCCAGATGCCCCCACTGACATGACTGCTGTGGGCAAACCTCCATCCGCCCCACTCCTGCTAAACAGGTGACTATAGAAGTGCTGCTGAATCTTTGATTTTATTTATTTTCGACTGTGTTTTACTTGCATCTATTTGAAAGAGTGTAAACACAAAACATTTTATTTTATATGCTGGAATATGCAAAAAATAAGTTTAAATGTTAAAGAATTTCTTCAAGTCAAAGACTGTTGCATATAATTTAATTTTGCTTGATGCATAAAGTTAAAAGATTAAAACTAATGAAACAAGTTTATGAAGAGACTTTTTCATTAGATTCAGTTTGATATGATGGATTATGGAGAAAAAATTGAATTGGGCTGAAAGGTCTGTTGCTTTACATTACATATTCAGGTTGTGTATCATGTTTTTAAAAAGTAACTGAGTAATAAGTTACTAATTACATTTGAAAATAAGTAATCAGTAATGTAAGAGGATTGGTTTTTTTGGAGAAGTAATAAGTGACTAATTACATTTTTTTTTAGTAATTTGAACAACACTGGTCACGAATGGTGCATTGTTTCTGGCTTTTGTACATTATTGCTGGGACAGCAGTTTACATGAAGACATGCTGTTTTGTGGAGAGCTACCAACACGAGCCATGACTCAGGAGAGTTTCCACTGCATTGACAACTACTTATGGGGATTTCATTTTTCTGGCAGTGGGGTAAGGTGTGTCAGCTACTAGCACCTGCTTAACTCTTATTATTTTACTTCCTGATCCCCACTTTGCTGTTAGACACGTATGTTTGGGGGCCTTTAATAAGTATGACACTTAAAAGATGTCCAAGGTAAGAAGACAAACTGAGAAGAAAACTGCTGCTGAGAGTGGCGCTAGTGCTGCCCTGAACCCGGCGCTTGTCGCCTTGCTTGAACAGCACAGAACAGCCATAGCTGCAGATGTTAAGCCTACATCTTGATGTAATTAATGGTAAGCTGGACAAGATGGACTAAATGTGAAGGGGGAGAGAGGGGGAGAACAAACTTTTCAAAACTAAACTTTCTGACTTGGAGAGCAGAAGCAGAGGGCCAAACATTCGTCTGGTGGGTTTGCCGGAATCAGTGGATCTGGGTCCACAGCAAACTGAGTACTGTGGACACAAGCTCCAGTTCTAAATGGACTACAACGCAGACTTCGAAAATCAGCAAGCCCAGTATAAGGATGTTATGGCCGAGTTGTATAGGAGAGGCCTCCAACCTTCCCTATTCTTCCCCGCCATACTTCGGATTACTCTTCCAGATGGAAATAACCGTCAACCGGAGTCAGTTGATGAGGCTACCCACTTTATTTAATCCTTTGAGGAAGACCAACGCTCTCCATCCTGAGGTGGCTATTGTAGCCGGTCAGTGCACTCACCTTAAATCACCAGTATAATAGGTCAGACTGGTCTGCGCAGCACCCTCGATCTGACTGATACTGTACAGCCGTGCCGTTAGTATAGTATTGTGTTCTTTGCTGTTCATTTTAAGGAAAACTTGTTTGTTGTGTGGTTGCTTTGGTCTTGTTGTGTTTTGTTTCTCTTCTATATCACCTTTAAATATGGGCCCTGCTTTAAGTTTAGGGGTTAACGTTTAATGGTGCAGGTACAAGGCGTACGTGGTAGTGGTACGGGGGAGTACTTAGCTAGTATGGGAAGCGAGCAGGGGCTTAGGCAGTTGCTGTTCAATGCAACCTGCTGAGGTAATATTGGTGGTTGGTATTGTTTTAGTTCCCTTTACGTTGTGGCATGTTATTGTATTTTATTTCTCGGGTGGGGTTGGTTTTCATGTTTTTTTGTTGTTGTTGTTTTTGGGCTGTAAGTTTGTGAGAAAGATCTGCAGGTTGGATCCATTGTTGCTCACAGATGAACAATTTGTCTTTAATATTTCTTGTAAAATTAAAACGTTACTTAGTGAGAATGGAACACCTGGTATGCCAAACAGGACGGTATGGGAGGCTTTAAAGGCGTTCCTGAGAGGAGAAATAATTTAATTGGCAGCATCTCAAAGACAGTGTGCACAATGGGAGCAGAGGCTTATTTCAGACCAGATTATGAGCATCAACAGGCAGTACGGTCAATCACCATGACCGGCGCTGTACAAAGAACGCCTGAGCTTACAAACCAAACTCACCCTACTTTCAACTCAGCAAGTGGAAGGATGTCTGATTATCAATCAATCAATCAATCAAAGCTTTATTCGCCACATGCAGGGCACATAAATGTCCACAGCACAACATTGTGAAAGACATGACAAGCCACAGGATTGGGTGGGGGGTGAGGAGTAATCCGAAGCGAACACAGCAGCCGCCCTGCACAGCGCTACCATTCCAGCATGGTACACAGACCCGCCGTGTTCCCCCGCAGGAAACAAGCATCGAAGGCGTTTGGAAAGGGAGGGGGATGAGTGCGTGCTTATCAGTGTAAGTGTATGTGTGTGCGTGTCCATAGTTCAGCTGAGACTGTTACAATTCAATGTTGTCAGTGTTTTGTTTTAGGCGTGACTGTTATGTGTTTCCTGTTTTACTTTGAAGGTCTGTCTTATCTCAGTGTGTTCAGGTTACGCTTCCTTGTCTCGTTAGTTCTGATTTGCCCCAGCTGTGTTTCCCTCCTGTTGTCCATTCCCTGATTGCTCCCTCTATGTATTTAAGCCCTGTGTTTCAGTTTGTCATGGGTCGTGATCTCCCCCTGTGTTGTAAATAGTTTGTTGTATATAGATGTAAATAGTTGTCGATACTGTTTTTACTCGGTAGCTGTAGGGGTGAGAAGCCATTTTTCTTTGGGAACCTTTTCTCCTGTTGTTGGTTAGGGAGGCAGGTAAGACACCTATAATTTTCGTTTGGGGTTTTCTGTGAAGGTAAGCCAGCTGCATTTCATTTCTAGAGTTTTTGTTTGTTGTTTTGGCCATGCTCACCCTGATGCTTGCTACCTTTTGGGACTCAATAAACTGACTGGCTGTTGTGAAATCCGTGGTAGCTGTTTTTTGTTGGTTCGTCCTCCTTAAGAGCAGGGAGTGGGGGGGCATTTTTCCTTATTTTTATTTTCCTTATGTTGCACGCCAGTTTTCCCTGGGCTGGGGTGTAACAAGACTGTGTCCTTCGCCCTGCCAGGCTAAGTAAACAGTCTTCCAGCCAACCCAGGTGGCCTTGCATGGAATGGGAAGGAACAGACTCAACACAGTCATTATCAGGGAGTTTTGTTCAGCTCCAGCCTTGAGCCCACAGCTGGCGCCGAAGGGGTAGCCGCATTATGATGGTAATTTTTCTTTTGCAAACAACTCGTGAGAATTTCAAGCTGTTTTTAACACTCTGACACTGGTCTCTCAATCTCCCGTTAATAGCTGCGAGTTTCTCCGTGATGTTATTAGCCGTTGATTCTGTGGTCTTGTCACTCTTTTTGCTCACATAGCAGATTCTGAGACCTCAGGACCGCAGCCAACTGATCCAAGATGTAATCCAGCTCCACCCAAAGATGTTGTTCTGAGTTGATTCTTTCCTGATGTAATCCAACATACATACGCTCAAAGGTGTTATTCTGAGCATTCACTGCAGTCGTAAGCGCCTCCAAGCTCTTAACCATGCTGCCTTCAGTGAGCCCTTTCTGAGAAGTCGCACCTGTCGTTCCAATCCCAGCGGGCAGCCTTGTGGGGATTTGAACAGCCGGTTCAGCTGTCTTAATTCTCCGATAAGCCAGGGCCAAGCCAGCTCCGATCAGCAAGAACCCTGTTATCATGGTTCCGAATAGGTACATATCTTCAGCGTCCTCGATCAACAGTCCCGCCAGGCACACGACCCTCTGCCACCCGTCCATCGTGTATCCGGCAGGGAAAGTCCCTCCAGGGCACTCGGGCTCTCCCGAGCCCAGACTTCTCGTTAAAGGGTGTCAATAGCATTCAGAGACCAGTTGATCAAATCAATAATTCTCTTTTAGGTTTTAAAGAACAGACTGTGAGAGACTGTTCCAGGGAAAGTAATAAAAAACATGTGACAAGACAAGGACATGAGGAGCTAAGCAGGGAAGATAAGGGAGAGAAGAGGAGAAAAGTGCGACCGCCTTCGCTGAGAGCCAAAGAAGAAGGAACAAGAGTGAATTTTACGAACATGGTGGAAAGACTTGTAAGCTTTTGGCTAATCGACTGTGCAGCATGAGAGCTAAACAAATCATAACAGGAGTGAGGGCGGACAATGGAGTGATGACTACAGATCAGATTAATGACATTTTCTCTTCATTTTACTCTAAATTATTTACGTCAGAATCTACAGTAGATGTAAAAGATTTGCATGACTTCTTTGACTCCATCGATATGCCTTCGCTTCCTCCAGAAGCCCCCATTTTTCTGGAAGCCCCCATTAAAAAAACAGGAAATTCAGGTGGCAATAGCATCCATGCAATCCAGGAAATCTCCAGGCTCTGATGGATTTTCTACACACTTTAATAATAAAAAAATTCTCAGACAATTTGGCTCCCTTCCTTTGCCAAGTTTTCACAGAATTGCTTGACTTTGGGGCACTTCCTTCATCATGTTACCAGGCCTGTATAACAGTGTTACAAGGACAAGGACCCAACTGACTGTGCTTCTTATAGACCTATATTTCTGTTAAACACAGATGTTAAAATTCTGTCTAAGCTACTGGCACACAGACTGGAAAAAATTGCTACAATTTCTCCTGACCAAACTGGCCTTATTAAAAATCAACATTCCTTCTTTAACATACAGCAACTTTTTAATATTATCTATACCCCCAACCATGTTGTGGCTGAATGCTTTATTGCTATGGATGCAGAAAAAGCATTTGATAGGGTGGAGTGGTAGTATTTGTTTTTTACTTTAGAAAGGTTTGGAATGGGCTCCTGGATTAAACTGCTTTACGCTAGTCCCACGGCATAAGGGGTAACTAACTGTCGCTACTCTGACTATTTTGGTGTATGCTGTATGTGAGAGAGTACCACCTTGACCTATCATCACCACTTTGGGTCACCATGGAGTCTTATTCGAGCAGGAAAATTTCTCTAACCACAACTTTGGGCTCATCGCTCCCTCTGGCCCTGCCTTTACTCTAGCCTAGAAATCATAGAGTAGTCCAGCAGTCTTAGAATCTGGACTCAGTTTAGGAAGAGTCTTGGCCTCCGAGCTTTAGAGCAGGGCAATATGGCCAAAAATATTTATCACGATATATATATTTGAAAATTTGCGATAACGATATAACTGACAATATAATTGATGTGAGACAAAATACAACTCCACAACTTTACTAGTGCAAAAAACCCATTTATTTTCACTTAAACAAGCAGCTGTTTTTTATGTGCATTAAAGTTATATAAAAATTTAACTGTGCAAATGCAAATTCCTTGCTGAGCATAACCATGTATAATATCCACTGAAGTTAAAAAGAGGTGCTTTGCAACATTAAACTGCAGTGTGCCAAATAAAAATAATAATAATAATAACAATAATGGATTGCATTTATATAGCGCTTTTCGGGACCCCTCAAAGCGCTTTACAATACCACTATTCATTCGCTCTCACATTCATACACTGGTGAAGGCAAGCTACAGTTGTAGCCACAGCTGCCCTGGGGCAGACTGACAGAGGCGAAGCTGCCATATTGCGCCATCGGCCCCTCTGGCCAAAAAAGTCAAATATGTATTTTTCGGTGCACGGGATTATAAGAAACATTAAGCGAAACAAAGTAGTCAGATAACCTTATCAAACCTTATTCAACTCATTCTTCTTGCTTCTTCCACTTCTGTACCATTCATTCATTAATGCTGTATTCTATCAAAGTTGCTCTATTCCTGTGTTGTTGCAGTATATGAATGACTAACCTTGTATTGTGGATGGATTATCTCAGTT
>NW_005187720.1:114245-116509 GCF_000239375.1 Pundamilia nyererei
AAAAAGGCTAAAATGACCAAAGAAAAAGTGGAAAACAGTTAAACATGAGAGGTTTTTGGACAAAGTTTGTGTTTTTTCCATTGTTTAAGCACTGCTTCCAGCCAAGAGTGATGCCATATATGCCCCATAGCTGCAGAAACGGCTAACATTGTTATCTTTTACAAAAAAACAGTTAAAAATCAGTTAAACATGAGAGGTTTTTGGACAAAGTGTGTGTTCTCCATTCTTTAAGCACCGGCACCGTTTCAAAAGTACCAGTTTGGTACTGGTATTGGATAAAACCTATACGATACCCATCCCTAGTCATGGTCCTGGGTCTGTGGAGCCAGCATTTATGTGTCTTTTGTGTAGTACTGTGAGGTAAGGATTGTGTTCCCAGCTTTGGTTGTTGTGATCCCTCTGTTTACACTTGCTGTCATGACTCTTCTGTTCCCTGTTTAGTTGTTCTCCACAGTCACTGTGTCAGGCTGAGGCTCTGTCTGTGTGTTTCCTGTCTTATTTTGATAGTCCCTTGTCCTGTGTGCATTGTGTTCAGTATTAGGTCCAGCGTGCTTCTACCTGTAGCCTATCCTCTCATCATCCTGTATGTGGATTCAGGTCCTGTCTTCCTTTGCTTGTTGTCATGTCGTCCCATGTTAGCTGAGTGTTATCTCCTCTTGGTTTGTTTGTAATTTCATGTTCAGTATTGACTCCCTTTGTCAAGTCAAAGTCATCTTTATTATTGAAACCACATATACAGATCATACATACATACATCATATACAGGGGCAGGGATAGCTCAGTAGGTAGAGTGGTGGCCCCATGATCGGAAGGTCGGGGGTCCAAATCCACTGAACGGCTATCCTGAGGTACCCCTGAGCAAGGTACCGTCCCTACACACTGCTCCCTGGGCGCCCAATGGCTGCCCACTGCTTCACTGAGTGAATGTGTCATGGTCCTGAGTCTGTGTCTGTCTATGGTGTCACTGTGTCTGTTCGTGAGTCTGTCTGTTAAGGTCAGTGTCTTGTCTGGTCCTCTGTGTCTATGAGTTTCCTGTTTTATTCTGAAGGTCTCTGTCTTGTGTGTTCAGTTTACGTTTCCCCTGTCCCGTCAGCTGTGACTTCTCCCAGGTGTGTTCCTCTCCTGTCTCCCATCCCTTGATGGGAGACAGGAGTCTTCCCAGTTTAGGGTTCCTCAGTTGCTTCTCATACGCCCGCTGCCTGTTGGTGTCATTTTGCCACTTTGAAAATAAACACTCACTCATATCATCCATCCTTTGCCTACGTTTTGGGTCCTTTAATAATTCCACATGGCTCATCCTACGAGCCGTGACAGAATGGGTTAAATGCCAAGAGGGATTTCCCCACGGGGATCAATAAAGTACAGATTACACAGGAATTTGATGATGCAGTGCTGACACGGCCCTCGGTCTGACACGAAAGATACAAATGTTGTTTCTGTGTTTGTGTCCATCATCTGCCACAGTCAGACATGACAATAACTCATCATTAAATGCAGAGGTGCATAAACACACAGTGAGTGAAGAAGAAACACCCAGGCATCATGGGAATCCCCCCGCATTAAAAGAGAAGTGCATTTCATTAATGCCAAAAAGGGAAACACAGCATTTTGATAATGAAATAAGGCACAACTGGAACATATAATGAAATATAAAACAGTGAACAGGCCTGTAGGGATCAGTCCATGTAGGTTCTCAGTTATCCAGTAGGAAATTAAGACACTTATATCCAAATTTCCTAATCCTTCAGAGGCACTTAGTGTGTCTCAGAAGGATAACAGAAAACCAGACTGGGCTCAGTTAAATCACAATTTACACCAGTAATGAGGGAAACAGATACAGCCATGAAAAAAATTACTAAAATCAGGGCTTAAAGGGGCTGCTTAGGCTAACGCCATGTTTTCAGATCACCTCGGATTGCCCAGAACTCTCGCTGAGTAGGTGCTAAAAAAGTACCAGTACGTAATGGGACATAAGGTGTACGTAAGGTACTAGTACATAATGGAAAACCCTGAAAACTGAGTCAATCTGCGCCGAGCTGACCCAAGTAGGCACTAATCAGAAAAGTGCTTTTAGATTCTATTCTTACATACCTGCTTCACGCCCTGGAGGACGGGGCTGTGGCCCCCCCACACCCTCTAGCAGATCATTACATGAAGGAACCTTTTAAAAAAACAAGCGCGTCCATGCTCACAGGTGTACACACGGGTGATCACACCCACAAACTACACCCTTTTTGGCTCCTACCTCAAAGCACACTGTGTTC
>NW_005187720.1:117502-130633 GCF_000239375.1 Pundamilia nyererei
AACAAGTAGGCCTGCAGAGCAAGAGCGAAGTGCTCTAATAGGGTGATATGGTACTACAAGGTCATTAAGATAAGATGGGGCCTGATTATTTAAGACTTTAAAACTGACCAGCACATTTATAACATCAAAAGACGGCCTTGTGCTGCTACAGACATTAGTAAATCTAACCCTGGATGTTATATTATATTTCACAGAAAAGTCAGTGAAATATAAGGTTGAAATTAAACCTTATATTTCACTGACTTTTCTGGTATAAATTACCTCCAGAAAACAATGTTGTAGGGAAGTTAGACGGAGGTTTTGTAGTCCATCTTCTGCAAACTGTAGTGTGAGCACTTCAGACATCCAATGTCACACCATGGAGGAAAAACAAACGTGAGGTCATTCCTGTCCTCAGCATCATCTCTTTTCCTTGACCTCAGTGACATTTTTATCTAGGTCAAAGAAAGCAGGTTAGGAATAGGAATGTGACGGTGAACCTGCAGGGCGTCCACAGCCAGCAGTTGTGTGAAACATCACAGTAACGTTGTGTGTCTCAGTGTAGTTTGCAGTGAGAAGGGAGGTATGGGTCTGTTGATGTCGAGCTGTTCTTTGTGTCCAGATGCCATGGCTATGTGGCGACGCCACCATGATGGAGATGATTGAGAAAAAGAGAGTTTTATGTCGAGAGATCAAAGCTCGTCAGCGGCCAGATAAGAATCTGTGCAAACAGGACAGTATGCCCATCTTGCCCAGCTGGAAGAGGAAGCAGCCACCGCCATACTCGGCCTCGCCCACTGCCGCTGGCCATGCTGCCACCGTGTTCTGGGACACCGCCATCTGAAAGACAAATACTCGCGCCATGAAACACCCAGAACAGTGTTGTGTAAAACGGAGAAACACAGCAATGATGATCATGATGAGGTTCCACCGTGCACTGAATGCTTGAATGTGATGAAAGATGCTTTTCCTTCCTTGTTTCACGAGAGCAAGAGCAGAGCCACTGCTGAAAGTCATCTGACTAAACTTCTTTCTTCCCTTCTGAGCATCTTACTTTTTTACATGAATTCAAGTTATACTGAATCTAATAGTCATGAAAGAGCAAACGTTCTTCAGTTACATACAAAAACTAACAGGTGGACCTGCTCCTCCGTGTGGTATGTTTGTCATTTAAAGAAAGAACATACCACAGTAAAGCTGCAGATGTCCTGATGTGTGCAGGTCCGTTCACCATCAGAAGAATAATCAGAGAAATCGGTCAATCTGTGCAGAGGGCAGTAATGTTCACACAGAGCCCTCTAGGAAGGAAGTTTCACCTCCAGGAAAAGGCACTGTCCAAATCAGCGTCTTCACAGAGAAAAGGGGTGTGGTTTCCCAGTGATCTAGATATTGATTAGCCAATCTGTTTCCTTGCATGGGTTAAGCAGGAAGTTGCCCCTGAGGTTACCTGATAAGCAGCTCCCCCCCCCCACACACACACACGAACTCTCACACACACACTCATGCGGGTGTTCTCCTGCCATCCAATCAGAGTCTAGAAGGGCGTGGTCATTTGGGTGTAGCAGAGCTTTCTGTCGTCTTTCTACTCGTTATTTTTCTATCTGTAAAAGACTGATGGTTTTTTTTAAGTCTGACAGTTGTGTAGCAGAAAAAAGTCATTTATAAAGTAACAAAAAGGCTGAAAATGTTGCTTAATCGTGTTTTTATATTTAAAAAATTAAAGGCTTGCTCATCTGTGTGTGAAAGAATGACGTGACCGTGTTTTATATGGAAAACACTTTTATTCAGATGCGAAAAGCTATTTTGAAAAGAGAATATTTTGACAGGTTGTTTGTTCGTCTGCTCTCATCAGCTGCCCCGACTGTCATCAACAACAGGGAGAGACAGCTTTGTCAGGGTCAAAGGTCACTCCTTTGGGGGCAGTAGATGATGATGACGGTCTGCAGAAAGCTTTCACTTGATGAATGCAGTTTATTGATCATTGGTGAATGAGCTGATTGATTATCATGATGTCAAATCAAAGCACTGAAGCAAAGCATTATGGGATATCAGATAAATGTAAATCAGCCTCAAGCCACGTGGCATCTGACTACAGACAAGATGGAGGACAGGAAATCATGTGACATCAGCAGCACCCGGCAGCTCTTGTGTAACAGAGGAGCATCGCAGCCGGGGTTATAATCGAGTCATGTGACGTCTCCACCTCAGCTGATTCTACAAACATCAAAGTTTGACAGGAATTATGAGGCCCGTTCCTCCTCATCGTGCACGCCCCGCCTACTCGGCCACGTGTAAACGACCGCACGTGTCTTCCAATTCTGAGGTCACGTGACTTCCTGTCTGCCACAGACGTTGACCATCTTGTCCACAGATGTTCTCGAAGCCATGGGGAGATTTCATATTTGGATATGCACACAAACTCTCACACTCGCTGTGATCAACACAGAGTGTGATCATGTCATCTATAGCGTCCTTGTTAACGATTTGATGCTTTTTGTTCCTGTAATCAACCAAGTGCACTTCAGTTTGTAAAAGTCGATATTAAAATAAAACTTTATTAACTTGTCCTGAGAAATTTTAAGATTAATCAATGAACAGGATCAGTGTCTGTGAAACATAAGACTGATCGTTCCCTCAGACTGTCAGAGAAATGTTTAAATCATTGTTCCCACCGCGCTCGGTGTCACTGAACGTTACACAGCAGAACCACAGCAGAGTGCAGGACAGATTCTACTGCGATCCCATGATGCTGAACGCAGCTGTGCAGCCAGGTAACAACGTGATGATGATGATGATGATGTCCATTCCCACAAAGACTTCCTGAGCTTGCTCAGTTTGTCTTCCTCCTTTCCTCTGTGCCAGAGCGTGAGCAGCCGTAGCACAGGCCGGTCAGAGAGAGGGCCCAACATGTAATCAGTACATCATTACTGTATCACTGAAAGATGACGGTACTGTATGTAAGGTAATTACATACATGTAATGTCATGTTGAGGGAACAGTCACATGACCTGAGAGTGTCACATGACTCCTCCATGCAACACGAAAAACTAAAATATTTTATTCTTCAAACGACACCTGGCTTAAGGCTCGGGATGATGATGTAAAGGTCAGTCACATAAAAATCAGGTCATTTTGTCCACATGATGGCGCTGTTTCACTCTCATTCGTGTACTTCACCTGTGGGCAGGTGTCCCTGTGACTGAGCGGAGTGCTGGCACTGAATCAGGGTCCTGCTCCAGAAAGCAGCTTCAGTTAAACTCTGAGTCCGTTACTGTGGCAACAGACTCTGTGAACTTCACCTTTTCACTGGCAGGTGTTCTCTCTGACTCCGCCCTGAGTCCTGCAGCCCAACCATTTAACTGACCTTCCATTTCGTAGAATAGCTGTCAGAGATCAGAGTGAAGTTCGTACAAACACTTATTTTTCACTGTAACCTCTGACCTTAACACATTCTCAGTGGGTATGCCAGACAGCAGGGAGTCCACAGCACTCACTCTGCAGGATGGATCCAAATTGGATCAGGAGCACAGATTCAGAGCGGATCAGACCGAGGTTCGGCTCTGTTTTGGAACTGTGTTCCCGATTTAAACGTCTCCTCCTGAAATGTTTGAACCGTGTCTGAGCGGCATGCAGACAGCTCTATAACAGATGCTGTGGGCAAACTTGCTCCGATTGTTGGATTTAAGGTCAAAGGTCATATCAGGATTCAGCTGATCTAAATCAAACTTTATTCAGTCTGTGACGATGACAGAGTGCTCTTTGTTGACTCTTTGCCCTGGTCTGTCAGGCTGAACATACTCAGAGCTGATTGGACCAGCTCGAATCTTCTGGAACAGGAAGTTCAGGGTTTGCTGAAGCCGCTTCCTGGATCAGGGTCCAGGTGAACGAGTTCAGAGTCTGTGTTTATTTTTATTGACTGTTGTGACACTGTGATGAAAATAAATCAGATTTTTAATGAACACACTTTTGCCATTTTTATCATTAAACTGGAGTCAAATAGTTTAGCACTGTGGATTCAGATTCATGGTTTTACTGGGTCAAAGCAAAGAATGCTGAGTAAAACGTTAGTGACTGTCTGTTTTCAGACTTAAACTGTGATTCTGATTTTAAATAAACTTAGCAAGAATACGTCCAGCGTGTTACAGACAGAAATATATCTCCCTCTGGAATCCAGCAGAATTTTATTACTCTGTTGGGGCGGTCGCCTGGTTCCAGCACCACAACACCAGCTCACCTTAAATGCAAATAAGAAAAAATGCAGCATCAGCAATAAAAAGGTGATTATTAAATCATGTCCAGGAATTAGAGTGCTTCCTCTTTTTCTCTCAGCTGCTCCCTTTACAGGTTGCCACAATGGATCATCCTCATCTTTCTCACCAACCCTCTGCATGTTCTCTTTCACTACATCCATGAACCCTCTCTGAGGTCTTCTTCCTCCCTTCTGCCTGAACTCATCCATTCTCCACATCCTGTCAGCTCTGTCTCTGCCAATCGATACAAGTTCTCATCTCGTTGGTGTCCAGCCTCACATACAGCTCACTTTAAGCCTTTTAGTTCTCCTTTGAAATCTCTCTTATCTGCACACCTAGCCTCTTAGTACTCCTGCCTACTTTCTTAATCTCCCTTTCTCATTTTTCATTTGATAACCTCTTCCTTTGAATACTTTCCAAAATCGCACCTGATATGGGGGCAAAGATGGAGGAAGCTATGGATGTGTTGCACAGAAACATATCATTATTCTGGAGACATGTGAAAGAAGAGATTTAGCGTCGACTCAGCTGTCGGTAAGAGCGGCAGGTTCCACTTTGCAGACGTGCTGCTGTGGGAGGACTGGGAGGAGGCTGTGGCCTCACACTGAACAAGCGAGGCGAGCTGGGAAACGGTTGGAGACGATCTGAGGTGATGACAGATGAACAATTTTGTTTAAAAAAATTATTACTGGGCCAATAGAGCTCTATTAAACGTCACCTGTCACTGAGCTAGTCCTAGGTTTTTCGGTACTTAACTCCTATGTTAAACTTAAAAATGTTGTTACGTTTCGGTGTTGTCAGTGTTTTGTTTTTGCGTGACTGTCATGTGTTTCCTGTTTTACTTTGAAGGTCTGTTGTTATCTTAGTGTGTTCAGTTTACGTTTCCTTGTCTCGTCAGGTCTAATTTGCCCCAGCTGTGTTTCCCTCCTGTGGTCCATTCCCTGATTGCTCCTTCTATGTATTTAAGCCCTGTGTGTCAGTTGGTCATGGTCGCGATCTCCCCCGTGTTGTAAATAGTTTGGTGTTTTGTTGTAAATAAATAGTCTGTTGTAAATAGCTGTGAATGGGTTTGTTAATATTTTTGTTTGAGATACCTTCGTTTTGGGATTTTGGTGGAAAGCTTTAGTTTTTTTCCACGGGGGTTTTTTTTTCTTATTTTTATTTTCATACGTTGCACGCCGGTTGCCTAGGCCGGGGTGTAACAATGTTGTTCGGCTCATTAAACATTCAGGTTTGAGCGACACATCAGGATGTCCCATTTTGGACTGACCAATGGGGAGACAGGTTTTGTTTTTCAGCATTTGCCACATTCACTCATTTCGCTTCACTGTGATTTAGACTGCAGCTCATTACCAGTTAAACTCTCAGATTTCCATAAGCAGGTGCCTCTTTAATGGAAATGAATATACAAACATAACTTTACTCCTCACAGTACAACAACAGGTACATCGACTGGGTAAATAGTCTGTGGATGAATGGAGATCCATTATACAGATGAGGAGGATGTGATTTGTTACCTGTAAGAAGTTCAACATCAGATACGCTGACGGAACTATAAAAGTGTCCCTTTGAGATCAAAGATAAAGAAGATATTGTGCTCTCTAAGGTCTCCTCTGGACTGACACAGCTCCGCAGAGCAGGAATTGACTTTTGTGACACAAACAAGGCGATCAGAGCTATTTTGTCCTAACCCTGTTATATTCTTAAAGAATTTAAGAACGAGAAGATTAGGGTTATACAAAGAAAATATATTTCTCTTCCCCTTTCACCTAAAGTAAAAAAAGTAAACATCAAAATAATAAATACGATTTTTATAAGATTGAAATTTAATCTGAATACGTGTATTCTGTGAAAACGACACTGAAAGCCTGCATCACGTGTTTTTTCACTGTGAATGGGTTCAAGCTTTTTGGAACGGCACGTGGCGCTGCATGCAGTCCAGGGCGACTCAATCGTCGGGATAGTTATTGACAATAAAATCTGCATTCTGTTTTCAGGACAGTGCTGTTATGAGGGATATCTTTTTATCCATAAATGTAGATGCTGTGAAGCTTAACTGTGTATGAAAAGATGGCTGAATGAAAAACTCCCGACTGCTCTTTCTACTTTTCTTCTTTTGACATACAGTAAAGGACTTTTTCTCTTCGCACTTTGTGTTGACCTTTGTTACACTGTAACAGTTTTTTCTTTTTTATAATCTTTCAGGCTCAACCTTGTGGACATGTTTCTTTAATCATTGTTGGACTGATGTTCATAAATACATTCAGTATGATAACATCGTTTTTTGGATAAATTCCACCTGACGTTTTAAAATGTACGTCTTTTATGTCAGGATGAATTGGAAATGATTTTTTTTTTCATTTTCTCATTTTTCTGGTGACGTCTCCGCAGACGCTCTGGGTGCGCACGCTCAGTTAATTTGTTGAGCGCTTCACCTTTCCTCCAGCAGGTGGCGGTCTACCACGAAGGAGAAGAAGAGAGATTCGCCTTCTGACCCGGAAGTAACCATCGCGTCAGACCGCCATGTTGGTAGCAAAGAGAGCGGGGAATCATCCCGCGGAGAGCGTATTCGTCTGACCTCTGACCCGGGCCGGCTGACCCGAACCCTCCTCGGTCGGTTCGTCCTCCGAAAACGTGTGCGCGCGGACCGGCACGGGACAAAGACAACATGGCAGCCCTGAGCACGTTCTCTTCGCAGGTGGAGCTGATCATGGAGGTAGCCGTGGGGAGCGCTGTGCACGAGTTGGGGAGGGAGGGCGCGCGAGCGGAGCACGGCCAGGTGAGGAGCTCAGGTGAAGATTATGTGAGAGCAAAATCCGCCGTCACTTCCGGTTTCGCGTTAAAAACATGCTACAGAAGGGATGAAAGGTAAAAAAAAAAACGTTTTGGCCCCGCCCACTGACACGCAGGAGACGCCTGGAGGCAGGTGTTTGATCTTTGACACAGGTATATGCAGCTCTGAAGTGCGCATGCCTTCAGGTTTGTCCAGAAGTGTGGTGCGCGCGCATGGTTTAGCTGTAACTGCTCACATGACCAAAGTTTACGTAAACAGATCTGTTCGCAGCCTCATCTTCACCTGCCGCAGGTGGTATGACGTCATCATCCTCTACTTAACCTAAACAGAAGCTTAAGGTTAACCAGCATCAACAGAGGAGAAAACAGCAGCACCTAAACCTTAAAGGTGCAGCCTGCTAACCACCCTCATTAGAAATGAGGCCAAGCTGTAAACAGCTGCGGCTGCAGTCACTGGGCTCAGCACACAGCTTTGGGGGGAACCTGTGTTTAGGAAGGCCTGGAAATGCCTTTTGTTGTCATTGTGCATGCACCAACTGTCCACGGAATAAAAAGATAAATAAAAGCAGAGAAAATCTGTGAATGACATCGTCACGTGACTGAGCGTGCAGGTGATTGTGAAGAGCTGTGGAAACGGCGTCCTCGGTGAAGCGGTTCCAAGTCAGGCTGGATGGTTTCGGTGTTTGTCTCAGCACTGTCGGTGTTCGTGCCACAGGCCGACAGTCAGTCAGGCATTCGCACTGAAAACATGCTGCATGTCATGGAGAACACTCGCTGTGAGCATCAGTCAGTCTCCAAGAGAGTCAGCATGTTGTGACTTGAGGGTGAACTCCTCAGGTGGACGTGGGCGGGGCCTGTCTACAGGTTGTGTAATCAGAAATCAGTTACGCTCGGGTCCTCAGATCAGATGTTTTACCTGTTCCACCTGTGCATCTATCATGTCACCCATGCGTCTGTGCTGCAGGCTCACCTGTCCATCGTGCTGGGGGGCGTGGCCAGAGAGGCAGTCCGTAAAATCTGCAGAGTCTTCAGGGAGCTGTATGCAAGCGTAGAGGTGGAAAATGAAGCTCTCAGGGCAGAACTGAGTTGCCTCGAAAACACACCCGGCGCTTCGAGGATGGCCAAATCGGCGGTGAAGTTCAGCCCGGCAGGTGAGACCCAGGGTCAAAGGTCGAACAGTCATTCAGCTCAAAAGCCCGGGTTAAAGTCTCACAGGAAACTCATTTGGTTTCTCCTGCAGATGCACCCACCCTGTCTCTGGATGTCCAATCAGCTGCTGCCACTGCTGCTGTGGCTGTGGTCATCCTCAGCCCGCCGGTGCACGCACCAGTCACAGGCCAAAACAATCTGACCGCACTGCAGAATGGTGCTGTGAGTGTTTTGGACATGACGCACTTCTCTGCAGATCCTCAGGTGTCACGTGATATGATCCAGCCTGCAGATGTGACATCACTTCCTGACTGTGAGGATCAGCCGGCCGCTGAGCTTCCAGGTGATGAAACCCACGAAGAGCAGTGTGACGCTGTGAGTGATGACAGCTGCTTCAAACTGGTTGATTGACTGGTTGATGGTTCTGTATGTGGTGACCAATAATACCATTGCGTTTTCCAGGCAGCAGAGACGAAGTCTGAACCTGCAGAACAGAAACATGATGATCAGCAGGTGCCCGGGGGTCCGACAGGTGAGAGCTCTGCCTCCCATCTACTTTTAAATACTGTGCGAACCACAGGTGAGCCTGTGGTGTGAGAGCGATGTGCTCTAATGGCGTGATACGCTACATTAAGATGAGATGGGGCCTGATTATTCAAGACCTAGTACGTGAGGATCTTGATGATGTCGTCCTTCAGAACAGCTGATGGTCCATTAATCAGTCGCTTCTGTTTGTCAAACCTGCAGCGTCTCTGACTTCCTGTCTGTCTTACTGTTCAGGTGTGAGCGAGGAACAGCAGAAGGAGCAGGAGAGGAGGCGGAGGAGGGAGCTGTACAAGGAGAAGAGGTTTTTCTGCGAGCTGTGTGACAAAGGCTTCCATCAGAAGCACCAGCTGCTGAAGCACGCCGCGTGCCACCTGAAGCCGTTCCCCTGCAGCTCCTGCGACAAAGGTTTCTACAAAGCGCAGACGCTGCAGCGCCACCTGCTCGCCCACCGTCTCCGCGAGGCGCAGGAGAGCGACCCAGACAAGCTGTTGCGCTGTGACCAATGCGACAGGAAGTTCAGGCTGCCACGTCAGCTTCGAGCGCACCAGGCCTGTCACCGGCTTGAGAAAACGCCACTCAAGTGCTACGCATGTGACCGCACCTTTACCTCCAGTGGGGCACTGCGATACCACGAGGTGTCGCACTCCAAAGTCAAGCCCTTCATGTGCGACGTCTGCGGAAAGAGCTTTACGCGCAAGAAGAGCCTGCGGGAGCACCAGACCGTGCACACCGGGGCACGGCCGTACTCCTGCCAGACCTGCGCCAAGAGCTTCTCCACCGCCAGCAACCTGCGCGTGCACAAAAGGTCGCACTCCGAGGAACGCCCGTACAAGTGCGACGAGTGCGACAAGGCATTCAAGTGCCGGATGGGGCTGCTGCAGCACCGTGTGGTCCACTCGGGAGAGAAACCCTTTACTTGTCCCACCTGTGGCCTGAGCTTCGGCCTCAAATACAACTTCCAGAGACACCTGAGGCTCCACAGCGGGGAGAAGCCCTTCAGGTACGAGGCCCCGAACGATAACGTATATTTTCTGGGTCTCAGCGAGTCTGTTTCGGTATTTGACAGAAATCTCTGCTTTTTATTGGCTCAACACACAACATCTGACAAAAAAACACACCTGAACGATCCAGGGTCACATACACGCGCTGCTCCAGGGCGCACTCTGACCCTCGGGCGAAACGCTCGCCTGTGTCTCTTAACGCACCTGAGTGAGGTGTACAGGTGAACAGCATCAGCGCGGTCCTTAGCAGGAAGACTAGACTTATGCGACTGCAGGTGAACTGATTAAATAAGGTGATCGTGGATTTTATGAGTGCTTCAATGTAACGTCAAACATGAAGCAGAGGGGGGGTTGTTTGCTGACATCCACCAGTGAACCGCCAACAGAGCGCGGCACGGCGCTGCAGGCAGACACGAGAAATACCAGCGTCAGCTTTCCTGTTCATTCGGTTCAGTTCAGGTTTATTTATATGGGCCAACTTCGCAGTGATTAACACTGCACAGTAAAAGCCCTACAGCACTACAGACGGCCCTGAGCACTCGGTGAACACTGCTTTGTGTTGTGTGCTGATCACTCAAAACATCAAGATCATGTTGATTTCTGTGAGTTGCGTCTTCTTTAACCTCTGACCCTTCCTCACCTGTCCTTCCTTCCTCAGGTGTGATCAGTGTGGCGAAGGCTTCACGGGGACCTGGGCTCTGAAGACTCACATGCTTGTTCACGGCGTGGCAAAGCCGTTCATGTGCGACCTGTGCGGAAAGACGTTCTTCTACAACTGCCAGCTGCAGAAGCACCAGCAGCTGGTTCACGGCAGCGGTGGCGATCGGGGAAAGTCCGGCGGGGAGGCGGGCAGGCGGCGGTCCACCGGAGTCAAACCGTTCAGCTGTAAAGTCTGTCCAAAGAGCTTCAGCAGCAGCAGCTCGCTGCGCACGCACGAGAAGAGCCACGCCCAAAACAAAGAGTTCACCTGCGACACATGTGGGAAAGCCTTCCACCTGCGTCACCTGTACCTGTACCACCTGAGGCAGCACAGCGGCGACCGGCCACACGTCTGCGCTGTCTGTCACAAAGGCTTCCTGCTGGCATCGCAGCTGAAGCAGCACGAGCTTCTGCACACAGGTGTCAAACCTCACCGCTGCGAGCACTGCGGCAAAGAGTTCAGGACGCCTCAGAACTACCACCGCCACCTGCTGGTGCACACCGGCGAGAAGCCGTACGAGTGCGCTGTGTGTGGCCGGAAGTTCCGCCAGTCCAACCAGCTGAAGTCTCACATGCAGATCCACACCGGTGTCAAGCTGTACTCGTGCGAACGCTGTGGGCGGGGCTTCTCCGACTCACGCCAGCTCAAGAAACACCGCTGTGGAGACAGCGAGCACGACTCGCGCGATTCTGCCAGCAAGCACAGGAAGCAGACGGACGCGTTCCCATGGACGCACGAATTCACGGCACAGTGACACAGAAACAGGCCAGCGGGAAAACCCAGACAATTCCCGCTGAGTCCACCCCCCGCGACTGTGTCCGGCACATCAACATCAAATTGTGTTTAGGGAGTGTGTCCATCCACCTCTTGAAGCCGGCATTGATTGGCTGGTTTGTTCCTTTGGCGTTTCTGTTTTTTTTATCCCCTGTTAAAGTCAGCGACACAGAAAATGTTTGATCTCTGCTGCAAAACCACCTCGCACACTCCCCTGATGCCCCCGCATGTCTCGGGTTGAAATCTAAAACAAAGGTAAAGAGTAGCTGGGCCCTGACAGCATCTCCAGCCTTAGGAGGTAAAATGACAACTCTTCTAAATGGACTTTGACTCTCACCTGGCGTCTCACCTGGTCATGGTGATTTAAGTTCAGCTGCCAAAATCAAACAGACCTTGACCTCAGTCAGTGACAGAAGAGGAATCAGATGAAAGCAGCTCTAATAAACATTTACTTTCTGTTTCATCTGTGAAAAAATGACTTTGCTGTGTTTCAGTGTGTAGAATAAAACTCCTCCTCCTTTGACTGACGAGCTTTTATTGGATGTGCTGCTCCAGCTTCAAAATTATTTTTCTGCCCTCGATGAACGTGAAGTAATAATTCAGATTAAAATGCAGCTGCAATGTGTCAAAGGTAATGTCTACCAATCAAATACATTTTGTCCATTAAATTCAACGTGCAGACTTATGTAGCTAAAGCTAAAAATTACATGTGATTAGTTGAAGTCACATTGAGTGTACGAGCAGAGTCTTCATCCAGGAAGTAGGTTCAAATCAGACAGCTGCACTGATATTAAGCACATACGTGATTAATATCAGTGCAGCTCTTATGCAACAATTCTCTATAGCAACAGGTAAGTAAAGAGCGGAGCTCCCATTTAAATCCATGAACATGATGTTGATCTACAAACATCAGAAGAGAGACCAGCTTTAATCAGACATTTATCTAGCTTTCATTTTCAGATGAAGCTCAGTAGTGCGAGACAAATGATGAAGCTCAGATTTGACCTTTTGATTTAATGTTTATAGGTAATGATCAGCTGACAGGATGCAGACGCTGAAAATAAATAAAGGGGAGACAGTGTGGACATGTCTGCAACAGTTAGTACCTACATTTCAACAAATCTGAAGATGAAATAGAAGAACATGCTATGGAGACTGCATTTAGAACCTGTTAGAGTGCTGAACAATCACAGGACTGTGGCTGTGGAGGCTGAGTGCACTGACCTCACTGTCATATTCAAAAAACCAGTTTGAGATGAGCTGTGTGATCGTGCTGAAAGCAGCATCAGAAAATGATATACTGTGGTCATAAACCCACAGACGTGGTCAGCAATAACACTCAGGTAGGCTGTGGAGTTCAATGATGTTCAGCTGGTACTGGAAATCTGCCCTATACCATCACATCAGCAGCAGTCTGAGCACTGGCGCAGGCAGGGTGGATCCATGCTTTCATCTTTACACCAAACATTTAAATTTTGCTGCAGAAATCATGATCAGATCGGAAAACATTTTTTCATTTTGTGGTCCAATTTTGGTGAGTCTGGGAACTGTAGCCTCAGTTTCCTGTTCAGGTGTTGTAGGGATTGCAGCCAATCGTGTTCTCGGAGGAGCGGCTTCACTCTGCTTTGGTCCTTGGCAGAGACAGCAGCTTACCAGGTGGTAGTGATAGCCAAATGAAGCTTTCTGAAGCTTGTATTGAAAAACGGTTCATTACTCGAAGCTTTTCAACACAGTCCTCTCTGGTGACATCTGGTGGCCAAAAATATGAAGAGCAGCTTGAATCCACAAAATAAAACCAACTGCTTCATTATGATTGCTCACTCGACAGAGTGGAGTTCTGTCTGATATTGGGCCGCCGCTGTGTTGCTTTGAACGTCTATTTTGGGGGGTTAAAAAATGTGGTTTATTTGTTTAATAAATAATTATGACCAGTAAACTC
>NW_005187720.1:132177-137403 GCF_000239375.1 Pundamilia nyererei
TGAATGTGAGAGTGAATGAATAGTGGTATTGTAAAGCGCTTTGGGTGCCTTGAAAAGCGCTATATAAATCCAATCCATTATTATTATTATTATTATTAAAGAATATTCTACCTTACAGAGGCCAGGATGGTCATGTTTGTGTCATTTAATCAACACCACTGAGTCATTCTAACTGTCAGAATCCTCGAAACACAGGCTGAGGAGGAGCGGCAGCAATCTTCCACTCCGAGCTCATTAACCAGCCCAGACAGAAAACCTGACTGGCTCCTGCATTTCAGCAACTCGTCTTTACAGCAGTGGTGGGAGTAGATTTACTACTTAACATCTTAAGTATCATACATTAACTGCAATACTTGTGTGGTTTTAGTACTAAAGACTGCCCAAAACAATTAATGGCTGCCCTCTGATACCCCTTGGGACCATCGCCAGGTCCATCACAGCTGACCCCTCGCACCCTGCTCACCACCTGACGGCACTCAGGTCAGTCTGGTCCCACACCTGCAGACTCACAAACAGCTTATTCACCTGGGCCATTCAAACTGTAAACAAACACTCCTCTTGTCTGTAATTAATTACTGATGTCTTACTTATTATATTTTTATTCCATGCACAGTCGGTGTGGAGCACCCACACTTGAAATACATGTACAATGACAAAAAAGGCTATTCTATTATGGGTTCGCTGCGGTATCTCTGGTTTGTGTACGTTATTTACAGTAAACCGCTGAGCTTGTAGAGCTGTGAACAGCAGGGGGCGCTCCGTGAGAATTGGGTTAATCCACGAAGAAGAAGAAGACGAAAGCGACGAGAGAGGGAGGGAAAATTGTTTGGTCCAAAGCGCATGCGCATTGTGCCAACAGCCTGTTCACGCGGGTGTTCAGTGCTAGCTGGTTAGCTGCAGTAAAGTCGGTTAAACTCCGGCAAACTCAGACAGTCTTCGTGCAGCCGTTGGTTTCAGGTAAAGCGTGGCAGTTTCCCATGAGCCCCGTTTGTTTCCGGGGTGAAAAAACAAGTTTGGCGCTGTTTTTTCCGCGGTTTAATCCGCCAACGAACCGCTGCTAGTTCGGACATAACACGAAGCTAACGTCAGCGTCAACGGAAGCTTTAAACGGCCCGGCTGCTCAGGTGAGTCCAAGTAATCGTGACGGCATACTTCCGAAACACAGACACCTGAGCTAGCTTAACTTTGACCCCGTTAGGTGCTGTTGTAGGAATGGATTGTTTACTGGCTCGCGGACCTTGGGGTCAGAGGTCAGCAGCGGGCTCTAGCTGCCACAGGGGGGAAGTATTGAGCAGTAATCGAGTACGTTTCCTTTGACAGCTCAATCCTGGAGAGAGGAAGTACAGCACTACCTGTCTCACTGAGTTCCTCTTTGTTTAGGTCCTTCCTTGCTGAGCTGTAACGTCTAAGAGGAGGAGGAAGATGTCTCCGGCGTCAGAGGTTGAGGGCTCGGACATAGGGGGGCGGGGCCAGGAGACTACGCTGTCCAAAGAAGACTGTCTGTGTCCCGTCTGCCTCGAGGTCTTCATGGAGCCCGTCACACTGCCCTGCACACACACCTTCTGCAAGGTAACACGCACACACAATGAGTGCGTGTAGCTCAGGTGTGTTAAGTTACCTGCACGACCAGCAGGTGTGTGCACAGACAGGTTAGGGGGTGTGCGTGCGTGTGTCGCAGTAGTCAGGACCTTTTTTGTGTGTGTGTTTCCGTTTTGTCCTTGAATGACATCATCAGGCTTATTCATTTCCTGTGACTGAAGACGTGGTTTTAAATAAAGTGAATTATAACTGACCCGATGAGAGCTTCAGCTCCTTCTGCTTCAGTTCCACCAGTCACACACCTGCATTCTAACCTGAACAGGCCAACAGCAGCCAATTAAATGGCCAATCAGTGACTGGACTGATGGCGTTTAGCCTCCTGAGCTGATCTTCATGTCAGAGGTCAAAGGTCTGCTGGATGCCAGCACCTTCAGCCTGACCTCACACATTACAGTCATATGACTTCTCCTCAGGGCGCTCCGGCAGAACTGGGCCTGACTGTGTGTGTACCTGTGCAGGTGTGCTTCCTGGAGTCGGTGGATAAAGCCACGCTGTGCTGTCCCATGTGCAGGAAGAGGGTTTCCACCTGGGCTAGGTTACACAGCAGGAACAACACGCTAGTGAACGAGACACTGTGGAGGCGGATCCAAACCTGCTTCCCCCGACAGTGCGAGCATCGCCTCAGCGGGCAGGGTGAGGCCGAGGACCCCCACTCAGGTAACGCGGACACAAATCTTTGGCTCAAAACTGCAGTTTGTGAGGGGCAGCCAATCAGAAAAGGTACTGCTTTTGTAAAGGGTGAGGGGCAAACAGCATGTTTGACGGAAGCTCTGAAATGTGAACTATGCAGAGCTGCTTTCTTATAGGTCAATGTGATGTTGAACCCACTCTGTGTGTGTGTGTGTGTGTGTGTGTGTGTGTGTGTGTGTGTGTGTGTGTGTGTGTGTGTGTGTGTGCACGCGCGCCTGGGCAGCATTGGTGTGTTTCCGCAGAGTTAGTGAACCTGGAGAGCTGAGGCAAGAGTATGAGGACCAGATCACCAAAGTGAGTTCAAGACACACACAGTCTTTTGCTCTGGATGTGTGAGGATGTGCAGAAGCCTCAGTGTTACACAAGAACCCCAGGGACTTAATTTGGACCCCATAGAAATGAATGTAAAACCACTAATACGGCACACCTGGCTGTTTACAGGCATTGTGACGTCAAGGCTGCTCTAATGTGGGCCAAAGCTGATCAGTAAATATTTAGGGAACTGTAAGAAGTGAAGAGACGAATAATTACTGCTGATGAGCCGGGTCAGAGCTGGCGAAGTGGGCGCGTTGCTGCTGTGCAGGGCAGCAGGGGACGCTGATGAGGGGCTACAGGTTTGATGACGAGGAGATAAAACCCTGTGATTGTTCTACTTTTACAATTATTTTTTTTAAATGTGTTTCGTAGCAGCTGTGAGTAGGGCTGCAGCTGCAATACACCCCATGCCCCCCTTTAGATTCACCCCTGTTTGCTTCCACATGTGATAGGATATCTGCCTTCAGTCTCAGTAAGGCTCTGCCTCTTTACGCTTGGTGGTATAAACAGACTCCGCCTCCACGTTAAACCCTGCCAGCATCATCGCTGCTGCTGTTGTGTTTTTGCGGTGTCAGCTTATGTGGTCAGACGTCTTATTCACAGGCTGCTCATAATGTTCATCCTTGGTAATAATATAAGTTATTAAGATGTGTCATTGTGTACCTTTGTTTATGAGTTTATGCTAATGTGTACTTTTACTTTACAATCTCTAATAAATGATCTAAATCACTGATAAAACTAATAAAACTTAAATACTTCAAATCTTGGTTCAAATGAGGAAAAACAAAATTAAATTTAGCAACTTAAGAAACGATCGTTCACCATAAATGCTGTTGTTGAGTGAAAGCTGACCGCTCAGCCATTGGTGGGCGTGGCCATAACACATTTGTAGTTATTCTCACCTGTGACTGAAGCTCTCAGCCTGCAGTAGCACCCTCCAGTGGGTTAAACACATTTGTGTAATAAGAATCCACATTCTCCTGTGTGTGCGTCACTGACTTTCACATGTCTGTGCTCTCACTCTGATGTCTCGGCCTAAAGGTCTGAAAAGGTCCTGGAATTTCCTTATAATGTGCACGACATCTGTTGTGATGATGGCCTGTGGTTTGTGTGTCATCTGACCCAAAGAGGATGCCGATTAGATACTGATGGGTGTAAGGGTCAGTCCGCATCGGACCTCCTGATGAACAGACTTTGGTCATTCAGGTAAATCTCAGGTGTGTCTGTCCTCTCTCAGCTGACCGAGGAGAAGCGGGAGCTGCAGGAGGAGGAGAGGAAGGCCAGTGAGGAGTACATCCAGAGGCTGCTGGCTGAGGAAGAGCAGCTGCTGCGGGATGAGAGGAAGAGGAGGGACGAAGACGAGCGGCTGGCCAGACTGCTCAGTGATCAGCTGGTCAGTGGTTGGTCCACACTGGGAGAGGCTTATAGATACAGATGCCTCACAGAAAATCCCCAATATTTGATTAAAAATCAGAAACTGAAGCGTCTCGGCTTGTTAACCAGTGATTAGTTGGTAGATTCTTTCTCTGAGGAAATTTATCACCCTCTCTTTCCCTCCTTGGCAGAACCCTCCTCCTCTCGAGGACAGGGGTCATGTTGCTGTGACACCACTGAAGAAGAAGGCGGCCTCTGTGGGACACATCGAGAAGTAAGCGACCGTTTTAAAGATCAAGGTCATTGAGAAAGACTGGTTAGAGTCACATGACCTGGAGTGTGTCAAAGTAAACTTTATTGTCATCTCTGCTATATACAGTACAGTATATAGAGACGGCGAGGCTCCAGTTCCATTCAGTGCAAAAAAAACAATAAAAATAGGAAGAGAAAGAAAGCTAAAAAGGATCAATAACAGTCTAACTTTACAATTTATAATTCAGATTTAAAGTGGCCTTGAAGTGACCAACGTAGCAGCTTTACAGTTTACAGCATGAGTGATTTAAAGTGATCAACATGAGCAGGAGTGTCCATAGAGCACCATCTGTATTTACAAAGGTAGCAGTATGTGGAGTGCAATAGACTCAGTTAGTGGTTTGTGAGGGTGTGTGTGGTGAGGGGGAGTGGGGCAGCTGGTAGTGAGGTCAGGAGTCTGATGGGGAAAAAGCTGTCTCGCAGTCTGGAGGATCGGGCCCAGATGCTGCGATAGTGTCCGCCGGATGGGAGGAGGGAAAAGACTGTGAGGGGTCACGCACGATGCAGGAGGCCTTACTGATGCAGCGTTTGTGAAAGATGTCCTGTAGCAGAGGGAGAGATGTTCCGATGACCTCGGCAGCTGCTCTGACAATCCGTTGTAGCCGGCAGTTTCCAAACCAAATGGGGATGCAGCTCGTCAGCTCTGTGGTGTAGAACATGGTGAGGGTAGGAGGAGGGAGGCTGGCCCGCTTCAGGGGTCTCAGGAAGTGAAGGCGCTGCTGGCCCTTTTTGGTGATGGAGGTGGTGGTGGCTTTTTGGTGTGAAGGAGCAAAAAGCTCTCCAGAGAGTGATCCGTACAGCAGAACGCTGCTGCAGGATTGCTCTCCCCCCGCTTCAGGACACCTACACCAGGAGATGCCGGACTAGAGCAGCGCAGATACTGAAGGACCCGTCCCATCCTGGCAACAAACTGTTCCAACTTCTGCAATCTGGTAG
>NW_005187720.1:137861-146554 GCF_000239375.1 Pundamilia nyererei
TATATGTATGTATATATATGTATGTATGTATATATATGTATGTATGTATATATATGTATGTATGTATATATATGTATGTATATGTATGTATGTATGTGTATGTGTATGTATGTGTATGTGTGTGTGTGTGTGTGTGTGTAGAGAGGGTGGCTTTGTATGCATGTCTCACATTAGCATACAGTAGGCCAGTTGTCCTGTTTCTCCGTGTGGGACCACAAACAGTCCAGTGTGACATGGTTAGGGTCTCCACATATAATAATGAAGGCTTCGTGGTGTTGTGTCTGCAGTCTTGCTGTGTGTATTTCCTTATAGGCAGCTGCAGTCACGGTAGATCGGATGGTTGTTCTGAGCAGAGAGTTTGTCGATCTTGTTCTGTAGCGAGTTCAAGTCGCCCACTGTCTCTGTCGGGATTGATGGTTCGAATCGCCTCCGGTGATCTGCTTTCCTCACTTTCAGCTTCGCTCCCGTCTCGTGGCCTCTGTAGCTTGGCCGGTATGCTGTGCCACATGCCGGTCTGTACCTTTGTATTTAGTGCCAGCGGCTTTGACTTGGAATAGACAAAAGGCCACCGTCGCTTCAGCGCCATCTTGAAAGTATGTGACGTCAAACTGAAATTAAAATCGCTGAGCAGGAAGTGCCTCCTCAAACGTGGACAAATGACTCACTGTGTCGGGAACGCCATCTGTATGACCTCACACATCTCTATTTGTTGTTTCAGGTTCCTGTGCCCCCGAGTGGCTCCGCCCAGCTCCACCTGTAGCTCTGCTTCCAGCCTTGTGTCCAACAAGGTGAGTTTGAACTTCTGTTCAATTCAGTGTTATTTATATAACACCAAATTACAACAGCCTTTCTGTTTCAGGAGAACATCCTTGTTTCAGAGGCAGCGCTACCGGCAGAACAAAGACCACCTCAGCTGGATTATTATGGGCCTGAGACTGAGCTCCGCCCACCCGAGGAGGTGGCCAAGCATCAACCAGGGAGTCAGGCAATCAGAGACGGAGGATGTTCATCAGTGAAGAGGAAGAGCTCGGAGCTGGAGGCCACAGAGGAGGTGACAGCAGACACCAAGCGAGTCTCTACCCATTCCCTTGGCTCCTCTTCCTTCTCCTTGCTGGAGGCGGCTGAACAGGAGGTACAGGAGAGGAGGAGGCAGGAGGAGGAGGACAGACGGCTCGCTTTCATCCTACAGAAGCAGCTCGACCAGGAGGAGAAACGGCGTGCCACTGACAGAAGCAAAGGTTCCACAGACGCCTACCAGCTCCGCCCACACCGACGAGCCGAGGAAGAGGAGGGCTGCGCTTCCATCATGCCAGGAAGACCCTGCAGGAGAACGCCAAAGAACTGTACCGCCAAGCCCTCTGCCTCCTCCTCCTCCTCCTGCTCAGGGAAGGGGAGCAAACAGACTCTTTTGACTGAGATGTTCTTCAGCAGCTGAGGTGTCCTCTGCCTGCTCCTCCTCCCCTTCCTGCAGGAGCATGAATAAATTGAGCTGTCAACCTGAGCGCTGTTGTTACTTTAAAACACAGAAGACCAGAAGTTTGTGGACATGCCGCTGCCTCTTACCTGTGAGTCGTCATGGTGAGCACACGGCAACCGTCCACTGGGGAATCGTGAACAGAGTTCATGTGTTTTACTTTGAAAAGTTCTGCTGGAGGATGACTTCATGCCTCTGCACGTCATTCAGCTGGAATGCTTCTTTCTCACTGGTGGAAGCGCTGGCGAGGACTCAGTGCCGTCAGGTTATTTTTACCCATTTGCCAGATGACACACCATTATATTTCCAGCCCCAGCTTCTGTGACTCCGCCCAGAGCCCGTCCACGTCTGGTTAACGTGTTGATGATTGGTCAGGTGGTGTGTGAATGTGTCTCCTTAGTGTTGTTGCTGATGTCACTGGTGTCACATGATAGAATGTGAGGAATTGTGGGATACGCTGCATGCTGACTGCAGTGGGTCATGTGACGCTACATCGGATTTATTTTTATGGTTTGAATGTTGAAAGTGGGAGTTTCTATTTGTCCCAGGGTCACCTGAATGCAGCACTCACCTGTTTAAGCGGCACATGGCCGCGCCATACAGTGGGAGGGGTTAAAGAGGCTGCCGTGTCAACCTGTTTGTCATTTGTTTTTCTGAGAAATAAACCATCACCATCATCGTTTCCTGTTTTCTGACACTAACGAACGAGCAACTCCCCATTCACTATTTTGCCCAAAGGAGCATCAGTGGAGCCTCTCTATGACATCACGTGTGTCTCACAGTAGAGTTAATTCTATGTAGATCTGCACATACAGCTGTGTGTGTGTGTGAGACACATTAAACACTGACATTAAATACATGAATAAACGAAAACCGTGTGAAACGATCCAGCAGTCAGAGCGAGGACTGTGGGTCTGCTGGCTGCTCCTACAGGTGAGACACAGTTAGAAGAATAAAGAATCCAGGTAAACGTTAGACATTACAAAGTGACTCAGGTACTGTGTCCTGATTGGCTGGAAAAGCAGAGAAACGCAGATCACACTTCAGCTTTTTAAAACTTTTGAACCCTTTAGATGGTTTTGCTACGCAGATGATATCCAAATGTACCTTCCTCTAAATTTGGATGCCCCGTCCACATTCTTGCCTTTGTTTGAATGTCTGCAGGCGGTTAAAAGACTGGCTATCCCAGAATTCTCTTATCTTAAATGAAAGCAAAACAGAAATTATTGTTTTGATAGCTGCGTTTCCCTGGGCCAGCTAACTGATACAATGGGTTCTTTCGCCAACCACCTTTCTCATTCTGCCAGTAACCTCGGCGTGCTCATGGATAGTTCTTTTAAATTAAAGAAGCAAGCATCCACTGTGCAAAAAAAAGCTTATCAATTAGGCCGGTTCGAGCCCCGGCTCGGACAGTCTGTCGTGTCCTTGGGCAAGACACTTCACCCGTTGCCTACTGGTGGTGGTCAGAGGGGCTGGTGGCGCCAGTGTCCGGCAGCCTCGCCTCTGTCAGTGCGCCCCAGGGTGGCTGTGGCTACGATGTAGCTTGCCATCGCCAATGTGTGGATGACTGGATGTGTAAAGCGCTTTGGGGTCCTTAGGGACTAAGCAAAGCGCTATACAAATACAGGCCATTTACCATTTAACCAGCACCAGAATGCATGAGCAGATCACCCCTGTCCTCGCTAAACTACACTGGCTTCCCATCAAATATCGCATTGATTTCAAACTGCTGCTCACTTTTAAAATTCTAAATAACCTGGCCCCTAGCTACCTAACTGATCTGCTTGATCTGTACAACCCAAAGAGAGCACTAAGATCCTCCAGCCAACTGCTCCTAATGCAATCAAGGTCTCGTTTAAAAACCAGAGGTGACCGTGCTTTTGCCATCGCTGCCCCTGGACTCTGGAATAATCTCCCAGTGGAAATCTGTACATCGGAATCAATTCAGTCGTTCAAATCCCGTTTGAAAACACACTTGTTCAACTTAGCTTTTGAAAACAATTAGTGTGACTTTCATTTGGCCTGCACTACACCATGTAAATGCGATTTTAAGTATAATTGTACTATTTGTTCTGCCCGCATTGCAGTTTTATCGTGAAGCACTTTGATGTACACTGGTCTTTTAAATGTGCTATATAAATAAACTTTGACTTGACATGACCTCAGACTGAGGAACAGAAAGCATCAGCAGGTCAGAGACTCGGGGTCAGAAACCAGGTCACTGCGTATGGTCTAACAGGAAGTTACATCGCCACACGGCTTTCTGCGTTCCCTGCGGTCATGTGACCTTGGTAACTGATGTCAACATCCCCAAGGAGTCATGGTTTCCGCTGTGTGACCTAATGAGCTCCACGAGAAAATGTGATGAAGTCGACCACATCAGGCCTGATTGATGAGGATGCTTCAACGCGGGCGCCTCGGCTCGCCATTTAGGTTCCTCGGACTGTGACTCAAAAACTCCAGAGGAGACGCTGCTGTGGACCAAAGTTTACTCCAGTTCATCAGAAGAGGATGTTTTTCTATCTTACCTGTTTAAGCTTTAAAGTTTGTAGCATTAGGGGCGTGGCCTCTTTGACGTACAGGCAGCACAGAAACTGATGTCTCACTGAGATTTTTCTTTTTCACTCACATGAGCTCGGGCACTCGCTCTGGAGTATTTAGTGTGAGCTCGCCTGTCCACTGTGGGCTGAGAACCAATCAGCTGCTGTCTGTACCCACACACATGGGATGAATGAGTATACGTATCTAGTAACCTGCATACGTCTCATCATTCTCACATTCCTGCTCTTATATTTGGTTGTTTCTTGCATTTTGCAGCTCTGTTGCTTGTGAAGCTGGCACACAAGAATTTCACTCACATGTGCTGTGACAATAAAACTCTTTGATTTGATTACAGAGAAAAGCAGCAGAAACATCTGAGCTGAACAGGCACTGATTTGATCTTTGAGTGGCCTGTGACCTCTGACCTCCTGACTGTTAGGAGGTCTTTCTCAGTCCAGCCTCTGGAGCTGTGAACTTAGTTCTGTCTACAAATGCACCAAAACCTCCAAATAATTACCTTCTAATATATCATGTCTTTCAAGGCCTCGATGTAATCGGGACCAGTCATGTTCTACCTTTATGCCGTCCGGCTGACCAGTCACGATCAGTGGTGACAGAATCGACTAATAGGAATCCACCCTGAAAAACCTCCCTCCTCGTGTTGAGCTACAGAAGCAGAATCACCAGCTGCTGCGTCGCATCATGTGTGTGTTTGTAGGTCTGATTTCATCCTGTTTATTTCTGTTTTTCCAGTTTGATACCAAGCCGGTCCTGTTGAGGGTAAGTTTCCATCTTTTGTACTTCCTGCATGCGTAATAGTGAGAGGCGTGTCCTGGTGCATGTGCTGATAGATATTTGTGGTTGTTCCTCAGAGTCTGAAGTGGATCGTCAGCCTTCCCGGTGAGTCGACTTCTGCTATTATTAATAGAAACATATTACTGTTGCTAAAAGTCTGTGTACTGTCACAGATTTAAAAAATCATCTTACTAAATAAACTAAAAACTGAGAAATTATATTTGTAAATGGGTTTAATAATTTCAACATATAAGTGCAAATAGAAGGAGTTATTCATGCTTTTACTTTGATGAGATTTGACCTGAATGATACATGATCACACAGTTTTGTAATTTAGTGATTTAAACACTCGAGGATTGAAGAATGAGTGATTATTAATCTGTATGATTGAATCAATGTTTTTATTTAAACAGGTTTGTATTATTAATAATGATTATTCAATGAATTCAGACTCGACTCAGACTATGACTTTACTGATATTGACAGAAATATGAATGTGATTATTTCAATGACATTTCAAGGATGATTTTGTAAGTTTATAAATAAGTTTTTAAAGAACCAGATTAAACAAGTCACATCACAGCATAATTAGAGGAATCCAATAACAGGAATCTGAAACGAGGACTCATTTTACAGGAACCCGATCACAAAGTCAAATTACAGGAGTCATATTGAAAGACATTATAGAACCAGATTATATGGGTCAAATCACAGGAGGCATATTACGGCAAATTACAGGCGCTGGAATACAGGGTCAGACTAGAGTCAGAGTATAGGAGCAAGATTACAAAAAAACAGATTACAGGAGTCAGATTAGAGCAGCGGTTCCCAAACTTTGTTTGCTGGGCCCCCCTTTGTTTTACAAGGAAAATGTTCGCGCTCCCCCCCTCCCGTGTGCGCACAACCACACACGCACACATTTTGCTCCATTGCGGTTTATTTCACACCTCAAACATTTTGTAAACAATTAAGCAAATACAAGTAAACAGCAATAAATTACAGGTAGTAATAAAATAAACTCTTTTACGCTGCGTCCGCACCTACACGGGTGTTTTTGAACACGCAGCTGTTTCGTCCACCTAAACGGCGTTTCGAATCACCGAAAACTGAGATTTTTTAAAACTCAGTTTTTAAAAAACTGAGATTTTTTAAAACTCAGTTTTTGTGGACGAAGAATACAGAGTTCGTCAGGCTGCCTTTTTCACGTCACGCTGTGGCCACGTTATTGTTTACAGGAGATGAATCACAGAATGGCAGATAGAGACGAAATACTGTTAATCTGACTGTCTGCAGGTTTTACACACAGTTACTGTCCCTCCATCTACAAAGGCAGAGGCGTCACAGTGTGATTATTTTACGTGCAGTTGGTTTTTTCCTGTGTAATAATGTTCAACATTGCATCAATACATTTTTCAAAAATGCCTCTCTGTGCAAACTGGGTTTAAAAACATAAACAGCTGTGGGATCCTGTTAGTCTGTGACAGAGGGAACAAATCGTGGCAGGATCAGCCTGATGTTATTTGCATCCTGCTGTAACTTTACTGTATAAAGAGCTAACATCTCCAACATGTCAGGAGTAGTTAGTCATTACAACAAGTGTTTGTGAACTAAAAATCAAGAATGTGGGATCCTGTTTGTCCGTGATTTGGAGAACCCAGGGAAAACCAACCCTGCAGGGAGACCGACCTCAGCACTTGTGCAGGTGAAGCCAAAGGGCAGATTTGCTTCATCATATTTTCTAGTCTTTGGCTTAGAATGAAGTTGGTTTGGAAACATATTCAGCGATGCTTCAGCTCCTGCTTTGCGTTTCTGTGGGCGCCCCGTGCTAGCAGTGTCCAAGCGTTGGTTTTTTTCCCACCCCTTTTCATACCGCGCCCCCCCTGCAATGGCTCTGCACCCCCCCTAGGGGGCGGGCCATACTTTGGGAAGGTCTGGATTAGAGTAACCACACTACCAAGATTACAGAGTCATATTAGAAGAGTCAGATAATGTGATTAAAATTACAGGAGTCGGATGTTAGATATTTGGTTTAGAAGAAATGATAATACTATGAAGGATGTGTTTTTACCTTCAGAGACTCGCCGGTTAATCTCATGACTGTTTTCATGTGCAGTTTCTATAAAAATCTAGATGTGCGTATCAAGGTGTCTGCGATGTGTGGGCGTGTCTCTAGTTCCCATGGCGATTGTCTGCATACTGTGCAACATCCTGCTACTGGTTCCTGAGCTGAAGATCCAGTTCCTGTTGGACGGTCATGTGACTAGAGAGGCTACCTGGGCCACAGGACTGTGGGGCTCTGGCTTCCTGGTGAGTGTGTGTGCATACATGGACTGGTTCTTATACTTAATATATATACATGTACTACTTTAACATGCCATCCATGTGTGTTTGTGTATGTGACCTTCAGATCAGTAGGCCAAAGTAGGGATTCTACATATCGCCTTACTTTGGACCTTTCATGTCTTCCTCAAAGTTAAATAAGGTCAGCTTTTATAAAATGTCTGTTGTCTTTGAAACTAAGCTTCAAACTCTGGTGCCTTCACATCTAGGAAACGATTGGGGTCAACCTGAAACAAAGGCAGATGTGAAATGTAAAAGTGAGATCAGAGGTCAAGTGTGACATGATATTTAGATGCAAAATATGATGTGATAGTCACAATCACATAGTACGATTAAAAAGAACAAAGTAAACAACATGAGGAATATACAGGATATAATATTATTCCCTCAAAAGTAACTACTGCGCAGAGCTGCCGTAACAGAAGTCTGTAGACTGCTTATTCTTCTTTAGACTCTTTCTCCAATCTTTCTTCCTGAGTTAACTTAAGTAATGACTTTCTCCAAAACATCAGTGTGTCTACTACACCTCAATCCTACGAGACTAGGGATGGGTATTGATTTTCACGATTCCAATTCCAGTTTCGATTCTGTTTAACAATTCGATTCTTTATTGATTATTTTTAAAAAGGAGAACACTAAGGTCGATTAGCTTAGAACTTTGTTTCATATCTTCTCTTTGAACAAGATAGAAATTTAGGAGTAACATGGCCTTACAAACCCAGCAGTGAGATCTTAAGAGATCCAGCCTGCGGCTCTTCAATGGGGTGTCACAGGGTCCCCAGGAAAACAAAATGTAAATGTAAAATAATAAAATAAATATTCTTCTGTAGCAATAACAAAGTTTAACATAAATTATTCTGTAGCAATTACACAACAGTAATGTCCCTGCCTACAATTACACACATTCACTTACTGAAAATCATCTGCTGTGGCAAACGGGTGCAAGCCTTTGACCACAAACCGAGTCTCTGCTCGGTGACATTCGTCTATCCTGGCCTGAAAGGAGACGCCGCCGGTAGACTGCAGCGAGAGCTGCCAGCATCTGAGCCAGACTGCCTCTCTCATCATGGTCACTAAATGCACAGTAATGGCAGGTTTGTAATAAGGCAGATCGCGCTAACATAATATGCACTGTTAGTTGATTATTTACCTGCCGCATTAACGGGAGAGGACGTGCAAACGTTACCGCTGCTGCTGGGCTGAGATTCACGAGTCGAGCGGAATTAAAAACACAACATTCATTTAAGGTCATCGCGTGTTTTGTGAGCAAATGCTTTTGCATATTCGTAGTGTTTCCTCCCTTAATTAAACATCTACTTTGCAAGTATTGCAAGTTGTCCCGTTGTCATCCGTTCTCGTAAAGTATAACCAAACTTTTGAGCGTTTGAGCCGCTTAGGCGCCGCGTTTCCTGCCAGGTAAATGACACTCCGCAACGTGGTGACGTCATTCGGGGCGACTGGAATCGATAAGGGAATCGTTTGCAAAATCGGCAAACAGTTCCAAGGAACTGAAACAGTGGGAACCGGTTCTCAACAAGAACCG